>NC_089761.1:59946772-59949272 GCF_040412425.1 Macrobrachium rosenbergii
CGGTAGACGGAAGACGTGAAGTCAGGTCAGTGTTTGATCGTGACCACACATCTTTCTCCCTCACAGACTGGCTTTCTCTAAAGTCTTTTTCAGCTTGCTAAATCATTTCAAGTGTCTCGTTCTGAGAGGCTTATTGGCTGTCAAGTAAGTAGTCGTTCATAGCCACACCTTTCTAATAATGATCCAGCATGGCTCGAGTACCTAATTATGCTCATCTCTCTTTATAAGATAAAAAAAAATATTCATAAGATAAAAAAAAATATTTAACATGGCATGACACTGTAATCAATTCTTTTGTGAGTTCCAGAGAGAGAGAGAGAGAGAGAGAGAGAGAGAGAGAGAGAGAGAGAGAGAGAGAGAGAGAGAGAGAGAGAGAGAGAGAGAGATTACAAATACGTTTCAGTGTTGATGGGGTGGGGGGGACAGCTACCGGCATAAACAATTTCCTCTTCCATACAAGACCAACATCAACAGCTCATCGACAGATGAAATCAATTGCAGAAGACCTGTTTGTTGAAAAGGATTAATACAGTAAAAATATAAAAAAAAAACTAGCCCAGAGGGAAATACCCTGCTACAGCAACACCCACCAGTAATATTACTATATATAGTTGCGATACCACAGCTGTGATGACTTAAATCAGAATAAAACAGTAAGGTTCTAGGCGATCAATACTTGCGAAGCCATTACAGCCTCCAATAGAGCTTTTTATGTGGGGAAGATGAGACCCGATAAAATGAACGAAAGCGGTCGTGCCTTGGAAAATAAAACCATCACAGGAACCAATAAACTGGGGGACCCGCGCCAAGGAGACACCCAAAGACGGATGGGATCAAAGTTGAGAAAATCGAAGTTAAATAACTGAGTGCTAATAAATTAAAGGTTAAATAAATGTAGAAAATGCCGTCAGCATTAAGAGATAAACATGACATGCGAATGAACATCCGTAACTGGTACACATTCCCTCTCGAGAACCGAAAAACTCTAAATTAAATTCATAAAGAAAACAGGACACTGACATCTTTGTCGGCAATGATCTAGCACTAAAAATACATTATCCTGCAAGAAGAGATAAGGAAGGGCGCGTCTGGATAAACCGGCGGAAGGCACCGACAGAGCCATGTAGCCAGTGAGTGGCGTTGGCGTTAGGGTACCCGGCTGAACTTTTAATGATATCCACGGGTGAAATCAGAGAGGAAAGTGCCTGTCAAAGCGAGGGATGGGTCAATAACATCACAACAAGGACAACACTGGGCGGAACAGTTTTGTGAGGTCAAGAGTACGATATAGAGGAGCTAACATGATCGATGTAACAGATGCTGAAGAAGACTTGGATGAACAGACGAGTGAATTCGTGGGTTTTCGACGTGGAATCAACAAAGTCTTGCGAGATGGAAAACACAGTGCTATGATGGAACTGCTGGATGATTTAAGAATAAAATGCAATGACATCTCAAACTAACTAGACCGTTTTCCAGGATATGGAATGAGGACACAATGCACGATGATTGAGAACTGAAGGTCACAGCAAAGGCACCAAGGAAAGATGACAAACTAAATAGCCTAATTACAAAAGTAATGCGCATATCTTAGAAAATTTACGAGCTTCACAGAATACGGAATTTAAAAATTTCCATCTCACTGACTTTGTTGATCAAGAGAAAACATTTGACAATGTCCCATATCAATAGAATGGAGGTTCTTGCGTCTTTATGGCACTCTTAATAAATAGGTAAAGCTCAATGAACTTATCAATGAAGCAGAGGCCAGTTAATGCTGATGGACCACTGTTTTAAAGGCCGTCATACAAGCAACGATCGTCGGTCGCCATTTCGACCTAGCTCAGATCGCAAGCAAATCGTGGTCACCCTCACCCGCACACTTCAGCCTCATCGAAGTCTTCGCTGTGAGCCGAGATGGCATCTTCTCGCCAGTAGCTCTACAGTATACATTAACGTTGGGCGCTGCAGCTGCGGCTTCTTTCGCTGACATAGAAAGGAAACCGAAGAGGAAAAGGAGGGAATGGGTTAAACAGTGGATAACGAAAAAAATGAGCTATCACATGATGCACTGCTTAAGGTACTACAGTTAGAACCGGGAGATTGGTTTAATTTTATACAAGTTATCTTTTAATTAGTGCGCATATATATATATATATATATATATATATATATATATATATATATATATATATATATATATATATATATATATATATATATATATATATATATATATAATAACAACACAATTAATTCAGCTTCATTAAAATGGTAGAAGTAAAATTATATCTAAATGAAATATCTATCTATTAAATTATATCTATCTATTATATATATATTATATATATATATATATATATATATATATATATATATATATCTATATATAAATAAATAATTTCACATCTACCATTTTCATTTAGCTATAATACTTAGGCCTGCTGACTTAATAAATCTAGAATCGATTGTGTTGCTATTATTATAAAGCTAGAGGGTA
>NC_089761.1:59954272-59969272 GCF_040412425.1 Macrobrachium rosenbergii
CATTGCTCTTTCCAATAGTGAAAGATTCTCTAGGCTTTGCTTTCAACAATAGCAAGAGATTCTCTAGGCTTTGCTCTCTACAATAGCAAGAGATTCTCTAGGCCTTGCTCTCTACAACAGCAAGAGATTCTCAAGGCCTTGCTCTCTACAATAGTGAGAGATTCTCTAGACCTTGCTCCCTACTAGCAAGAGATTCTCTAAGCCTTGCTCTCAGAGATTCTCTAGGCCTTGATCTCTTGCTCTCTACTATAGCGAGAGATTCTCTGGGTCTTGCTCTTTACTACAGGGAGAGATTCTCTAGGCCTTGCTCTCTACAACAGCAAGAGATTCTCTAGGCCTTGCTCTCTAATACAGTGAGAGATTCTATAGGCCTTGCTCTCTAATACAGTGAGAGATTCTATAGGCCTTGCTCTCTACAACAGCGAGAGATTCTCTAGGCATCGCACTCTCCAATAGTGAGAGATTCTCTAGACTTTGCTCTCCCAATAGTGAAAGATTCTCTACGCTTTGCTCTCTACAATAGCAAGAGATTTTCTAGGCCTTGCTCTCTACTACAGTGAGAGATTCTCTGGGCCTTGTTCTCAACAACAGTGAGATATTCTCTAGGCATTGCTCTCTCCAATAGTGAAAGATTCTCTAGGCTTTGCTTTCAACAATAGCAAGAGATTCTCTAGGCTTTGCTCTCTACAATAGCAAGATTCTCTAGGCCTTGCTCTCTACAACAGCGAGAGATTCTCTAGGCATTGCTCTCCAATAGAGATTCTCAAGGCTTTGCTCTCCCCAATAGTGAGAGATTCTCTGGCTTTGCTCTCTAAAATAGCGGGAGATTCTCTAAGCCTTGCTCTCTACTACAGTGAGAGATTCTATAGGCCTTGCTCTCTACAACAGTGAGAGATTATCTAGGTTGCTCTCTCCAATAGTGAGAGATTCTCTAGGCTTTGCTCTCAACAATAGCAAGAGATTCTCTAGGCTTTGCTCTCTACAATAGCAAGAGATTCTCTAGGCCTTGCTCTCTACTACAGTGAGAGATTCTCTAGGCCTTGCTCTCTACAACAGCAATCTTCTATGCACTGCTCTCTCCAATATTGAGAGATTCTCTAGGCTTTTCTCTCTCCAGTAGTGAGAGATTCTCTAGGTCTTGCTCTCTACTACAGTGAGAGATTCTCTAGGTTTTGCTCTACAACAGCGAGAGATTCTCTAGGCCTTGCTCTCTACAACAGTGAGAGTTCTCTAGGCCTTGCGCTCTACAACAGCAAGAGATTATCTAGGCCTTGCTCTCGGCTATAGAGAGAGATTCTCTAGGCCTTGCTCTCGGCTACAGCGAGAGATTCTCTAGGCCTCACTCTCTGCTACAGCACAAGATTCTCTAGGCCTCGCTCTCTGCTACAGCACAAGATTCTCTAGGCCTTGCTCTCTACAACAGCGAGAGATTCTCTAGGCCTTGCTCTTCGCTACAGCAAGAGATTCTCTTGGCCTTGCTCTCAGATTCTCTAGGCGTTGCTCTTGACTACAACGAGAGATTCTCTAAGCCTTGCTCTTGACTACAGCGAGTGATTCTCTAGGCCTTGCTCTCGACTGTAGAGAGAGATTCTCTAAGCCATGCTTTCGACTACAGCAAGAGATTCTCTATTCCTTGCTCTCGACTGCAGTGAGAGATTCTCTCTAGGCCTTGCTGTTGACTACAGCGAGAGATTCTCTAGGTTTTGCTCTCGGCTACAGCGAGAGATTTTCTAGGCCTTGCTGTCGGCTACTGCAAGAGATTCTCTAGTCCTTGCTCTCAGGTTCTTTAGGCCTTGCTCTCAGCTACAGCGAGTGGTTCACTAGGCCTTGCTCTCGACTATAGCGAGAGATTCTCTCAGCCTTGCTTTCGACTACAGCGAGAGATTCTCTAAGCCTTCCTCTCGACTCGACTATAGTGAGAGATTCTCTAGGTCTTGCTCTCAACTACAGTGAGATTCTCTAGGCCTTGCTCTCAGCTACAGCGAGAGATTCTCTAGGCCTTGCTCTCGACTATAGCGAGGGATTCTCTAGTCCTTGCTCTTGACTACAGCGATTCTCTAGGCCTTGCTCTTGACTGCAACGAGAGATTCTTTAGGCCTTGCTCTCAGATTATCTAGGCCTTGCTCTTGACTACAGCGAGAGATTCTCTAGGCCTTGCTCTCGACTATAGCAAAAGGACTCGTTTACCCAACTTCTACAAGCAAAAGTACTCTTTTATGTTTCCTGTAATCGTGTCATGTTCAAACAATCTATCATAATAACAATGTGCAAATAATAACAAGATTTTCTAAGCCTCAACCGTCACCAACAATAAGTCACAATGATTATCATCCTCATCGTTTCTACTAACAGAATATTTTTCTGGTGATAGAAATTAATTTCTCGCTATCAAATGAACAAACGAACAACCATGACTTTAATCAGCTCAGTGGTCAAAACTAAGCTATACCTTTTTCATCGTTTCGTTAGCTATCAAATGAAAAACGAACAAACAACTTACATCAACAAACATCAACTATGAAGAAGACTATTAAAAACAATCACGATCTCAACTGATGAAGAGCAATACGAATCTTTCGTGAATTACATCAGTATTTTTGTTAAAAATTCACTTAAAACCATCAAGTTCCACGACTCATCGTCAGAGGAAACGAAAGAAGGTATAATAATTATTATACTTAGGCATCTAAACACTTCAATAAATAATTGCTGATTTGTAAATAACACCAACTTCGAGACTAGCAATAAATTTCTATTTCTTAAGGTATTTGATGTCACAAAAACTTTAAGGCTGACAATTTGGACTAAGTAATAACCACCGAGGCTGGACATCGACTACTCGGAGGCAATATGTCTCTACTGGATTACTCAAAACCGCTATCTGACGAAAATGTCACTTACTTGCCTTTTGTTGACATCACGACGATATTGAGATGATGCTATTCTTACTGGAGTCCTATTGCTGTAAGTAAGTATCATACAACAATACATAATCTTTTGCTTAACAGCTGTCAACAATACTCGTGGAAAGCTGAAAACTGAAGAAAAATCTTCCTTTTCTTTTCACATTATTCACTGTCAAGGCCCGATCTAGTGACTAAGCAAACCAATTACAGTATTTGTAGTAATTACCATGATGCTATCAAATGCTGTGTGCTGAGTTCACGGTCACTTTTTGATTTACAAAATAAAGACCCGAGTCTAATAAACTCGAAGACAACAAAGGGCAAACATTTTTGCTCTGTATTATAATGGTGACCCTTCCATACAATGGTTTGGTTTCTTTCTCCAATTCCACCACAGCCAAGGGACTCTGATTACACTCTCCAACCCTACCCTCGGTGTTGTCATCCATCTGAGATCAGCCGCGCTTCGTCATTTGCGCTCACAGCCTGCTATAACTTCTGCAAGTAATCCATAAATAACCAGTACACTTGTTAAAAAGAAGCTGTAACAGGTCTCGGATCTCAATCCAGAAAAACAAAGATTTCCTGTTACAGGTCAGCTCAGCGTTCCTGACACCACGCCATTCAAATTCGATCTTCCACATCATATTCAATTACCAAGTCAGATGTGAAATCACATTTAATAAGTTCAAATAATGACCAATTTCACCGCAAAGGGAGGGATGGGGCCACCATACAGGTTCTCTCTCTCTCTCTCTCTCTCTCTCTCTC
The DNA here is from genome assembly GCF_040412425.1 of Macrobrachium rosenbergii. Taxonomy (NCBI): domain Eukaryota; kingdom Metazoa; phylum Arthropoda; class Malacostraca; order Decapoda; family Palaemonidae; genus Macrobrachium; species Macrobrachium rosenbergii. Next base: position 59,957,950 of record NC_089761.1, read on the forward strand.
TCTCTCTCTCTCTCTCTCTCTCTCTCTCTCTCATCTTAATCTTAAAAAGACCTTACCTTTCATTAATTGCTAAGTAACAAAATGATCTGAACGAAAGGCGTTAACACAAACGTGATGACGAAGTGTACAGGAATGGCAACAGCACTCTAGTTGTGATCAGTAAGACGAGACCCATCAGCTCCTCCTGGCACACGCACAAAGCAGAAAAGAAGCCTTGCTTTCGCCAATCTAACGACACCTCCGACGAACTTTATGCTGGACCCTCAACAACAGAAGGTTACATGTCCCACGTACCGTGTACTACGGATGAGCGATTGCCTGCTCCATTTACGTCTGAATGAAAACGAATGGCATTCGACTCAAGAGACCAGACAAAAACTTTCCTCCAAACAGCAACACAGTAAGACATCACCACGTGATATCATCATCAATTCTCCTCCACCATCATCATCAAATTATCTCGCAGAGAGAGACAGAGAAAAAAATCTGTCGACATAACGGAAAAGTGACCACTTAACCTATCGAATTCCTCACACTTTTTGCATACGCCTGTCATTAAGAGGCCCGAATCCATATGATGATCGAAGGAAGACACCATTCCAGTGGTGAGATTCAAACCTATGGCGAGTAAGGACTTATGCAAGCTCTGGGAAAACATCTAAGTTTGAAGGACATAGGACTGCATTAAGCCAAAATAGATGACCCTCCTTGATATAGATAATCCAAGCCCATCGAGTATCCTTTCCAACCCATCAACAGGAATTATTTCTTAATTTCATCTGGATATTCACATATATTAAGCTGCAAATTCGTTTAATATCGAATTCGAACTGGAAACAACTTACACCCAAAGGTAATTAAAACTGATAAAAGCTTCTACGCCAGCCAGGATTTGAACCTCGCCGTCTGGTTAAGAAAGAACCACACTGAAGAGTCACGTGTGTGTTTTATTAGAAACATTCATATTACATATATATATATATATATATATATATATATATATATATATATATATATATATATATATATATATATATATATATATATATGTGTGTGTGAGATTCAAAAAGAGACTTCAGCCTAAAAGGATGCTATTAATGTGGACTGCTCAAACTTGTGTATGTGATAAAGTTAATATATATATATATATATATATATATATATATATATATATATATATATATATATATATATGTGTGTGTGTGTGTGTGTGTGTGTGTGACAACTTCAGTAAAAAAGTCTTTTCTTTTCCAGATCAAGCATAATGTATCTGAATCTGAAAGTGAGATGTAAGCATGAGTTAAACTGGACTTTCCTTCTTGGTGGCCGAGGGGTTTAGCTAAACCTCGCCCCAACCCGTCGTGCGTGAGCTTGAAATTTATCTAGGGAAACGAGGTCGCTCATCTGATTTTCATTTGGATTCCAGCATTGTACTGTCCTTCCAAGCGTTTCAAAAAGGTGTGAGGAAATCGAAACAATGACTAGTTTTTGTTACTATCACAAATAGAGACATCCCCGATAAAATGCACAAATAGACTATATATACAGATACATATATTGTATGCATATGTTATATACAGTATATATACATACATATAAGCAAAGATATGCTTCCAAAAGCATTAAGAAATGCATATAAATGTTGTAATACCCAAAACAAATTGACAGCATCACCATAAGATTCTCTCAATATCACAATATTTACTGATCTATAATAACAATATCAAGTTAAAGTTTAATTTTTGCAAGGTTCATGAATTTCTTTCGACGGACAAAACAGGCAATCACTCTTTTTCATTGCTATAAAGTCTAACCCAATGTTTCTGACCTGGAAGGATTCCGTTGCTAAAGGCACACAGATTAGACGCGCTAATTCAAAATTCAACCCATTTTCTTATTTCTAGTAAGGGGAAATGCTCATGCAGCAAGAAAAAAAGACTATTATTATAATATTAAGAAACAAAACAGCATAAAAATAACGTGTTATTGACATCTAACGTATGTGCTAAAAGGGTTCACCAAAACTGTAAATACTTTGAATACACGCGATTGTTTTGCACGACTTAAAGAACTGACAATAGAGCCAAACTGTTTTAACCTGTCACCTGTTACATTCACTCTGACACTCCAGGATTCATGCGCCGACAACCCGGTTCTTCAGTACTCCAGTATACAGCTTGACAAAGAAAGTGAGAGTGACAGAGGAGCTGCTTCCTTTTTTACCAAACCACCGCCGCCTCCAGCCCGCTTGTCAATTAGGACGACCGACATCAATTGAAAAGTTTCACGCATAAAAACCAGTTACGCGGGAAACTTTCTTTCTCTCCCTTCGCCCAACATGCATGCTGCATCATCTGCATGGAGTATCATCATCCCAATATTCAAACAGGTGAATAGAGAGAGAGAGAGAGAGAGAGAGAGAGAGAGAGAGAGAGAGAGGAGAGAGAGAGAGAGAATGTGGCCAATATAGCCGGTTAATTATAACAAATAACAACTGGTTAATCATCTCTTTCTCTCTCTCTCATACAAACAAGCTTTCACTATACTTCATAATTTTTTTCCAACCCAGAGGAGAGACCCAGTGGAAACTGCCTTTCATAATTACTGGGCTGTAGTTACACACAACCAAATTACACACACATTCACTGTACTGAATACAAAGAGGATAGCATGTTGGCAATGGGAGAGAGAGAGAGAGAGAGAGAGAGAGAGAGAGAGAGAGAGAGAGAGATTTTAATTACTCGCACATTACTTACAGATTGTTTCCTTCCTCAACAGGTGGAGGATGACCTCATCGCGGACCCCCCTGGTGTCGATTTGGACATTATATGTGATACTTATAGAGTGTAATGATGTCAGAATGTTTTTTAGAATTCGATAAAAGGTCCCACTGAATCAGAATTGCGCCTCGTAACGCAATGCAGACAGTGCCATAGGTGATGCTGGGAGTAATCTTGGAGAGAGAGAGAGAGAGAGAGAGAGAGAGAGAGAGAGAGAGAGAGAGAGAGAGAGAGAGAGAGAGAGAGAGAGAGAGACTTGGTCTCGTAAATACTACGAATTCTGCAGGAGCACCCATGACAACGATGACCCAAGTACTCTAAGTTCCAAATGATTAAACAACTCACTCTGCAAAAAGGGATCGATTTCCGCGAACCTGCCCAAAGAGGCGGGAGACACGAATAATAAAGTGGATCCTGTATATCCCAACCAGTATTTTAAAAGTATAAAAAGAACCCGTCATAATGTAAATTTACTAGCCAGAGGTTCTTAGAAACCTACACCGGCTTCCTCCCCCTCCCTCTCTCTTTCCATACATGTATACTTACATACACACATGCATGCATGCATATATATATATATATATATATATAAATATATATATATATATATATATATATATATATATATATATATATATATATATATATAATATATATATATACACACACACACACACACACACACACACACACACACACACACACACATATATATATATATATATATATATATATATATATATATATATATATATATATATATATATATATATATATATATATATAATAACGTGAGCGTGTGTGTATGCGCGTGCTGCCCAAAGGCAAATTTCCCAATAAAAAAAAAGGTCTCAGTCAACAGTTATAATCCAGTTTAAGCGGTTTAGCAGAGCTTGGGTCTAGAGTCAGCGACTTCTGTGAACCCTGGCTGTGAGTTAATCATAAAAAGGTGACCAAGGTAAAAGCTTTCGAGTCGAGCATCGCAACTTGACCAAAACCAGCGAGAGAAGACAACCGACGTGAAATCGAAGACGAGTGACGATCACCTTCTACAATACTATCTGAATCTCCGACCGGCCAATGAAGAATTAGAGGAATTTATTTCTGGTGACAGAAATTCATTTCTCGGTATAATATGGTTCGGATTCCACAATAAGCTGTAGGTCCCGTTGCTAGGTAACCAATTGGTTCTTAGCCACGTAAAATAAATCTAATCCTTCGGGCCAGCCCTAGGAGAGCTGTTAATCAGCTCAGTGGTCTGGTTAAACTAAGGTATACTTATACGTCCTCCTACGTCATCCTGGAGGAAAGTCCTACCGTTTCTGTGGAAAGGATACTACTAATGCTGCTAACATGATCAGTATAATCACTAAAATTCCCCGTCACCGACCTTCCCCGCAGTGACAAGTGTCAACACACTATCACTATTACAAGACAACGCCTACCGCTATTATTAAGCAGCATTAATCCCTAAGCTTTAACCCCTGGGGAATTTCCTAAGAGCATTTCGTAGACCAATTCTGTCCCCTAATAAGTGAGAGAGGGGGTGCCATGCGGGAGTACCGAGCTGAGAGGGGTGGGGGGAAGGGGAATGGGGTATTAGGGAGACAGGAAAAGGATAGGACAGACGGGCTAGCAACGTGGGGTCCTCCTGCTGGATAGGGAGGCGTGACAGTAACCAGATAGTGAAAGTGGGCGGGACAGCAAACGCCTGCCTTGGCCAACACCTCCCCCCCTCCTCTCTCTCTCTCTCTCTCTCTCTCTCTCTCTCTCTCTCTCTCTCTCTCTCTCTCACTTCTGTTCAGTTCCACGGCAAGTTTCTCTGAAAGTGTTCAATTCATTTGAATATGATGAAGATTAAAACATCCTATCGCAAACACTCAATTTCTGCGCTGGGGTGTCTACAGGCGCATCTTCCTTCCTGACGCGATCCAAAAGGGGTGGCACACATTGGAAATTATCATAGGAACAGCATCCACTACGTATTATCAATTATCCGAATTCTTCGTCAAACGCCCTCCCACCCCACCCAAATTAACTGCAAGCTTCAAGAGCAAGCTCCCACTGAAACCAATTCCGACGCAGAATAAGGTTCTATCAAGCGGAAGCGTACTACACAGCAATAATCTTACCAGCCAAGTAAATTATAACGTAACAAAAGACACTTTGTGCAACTGAAAACCTTTGCCTGTGACAAATAACTACAAACGTTTGTTTTGATAGCTGGAATATCGAATTTAGGCCAAAGGCCAGGTACTGGGACCTAAGAGGTCATTCAGGGCTGAAACGGAAAATTGACAGTAAAAAGGACTGAAAGGCGTAGCAAGAGGAAAACCTCGCAGTTTCACTATGAATCAATTGTTCGGAGAGGTTGGGAAGTCAAATGGAAAATTAAGATGGAAGAGAATACGATCGGAGGTACAGTAAAAGGAATATAAGGCGTCGCAGCTTGGGGCCGAAGGGACGGTGCAAAGAACCATAAGTAATGCCTACAGTGCACCGCGTGAGGTGCACTGACGGCACTAGCCCCCTACGGAGCCGTTTGTTTTGAATGAGCTGTTTCACAGCTTTTTCCTTATCCATACAGAACATTCTGAATGACTGACTTGTGTCATCTGACTTCACAAGAAACAGCATCGACGTGAGAATGAGTTTAGGGTTTCGGGCAGCAAATAACTCTGATAAACTGAAAAGGGTAACAGTTATTATAACATAATCAGTTTTAACAACATTATAAACGAGGATTTTAAGCTCCATCTTAAAGTCTGCTTCATAAAGGAATATTTAAAAAGGCAGCTTTTCACTCACTGCTCTTCCAACCCTCCACTTTTACAGAAATTGGTAATTAAGTAATCGAGTTCCCTGGGCAGAGCGCGAACTGGAAAAACCTCTGCTCTTTCGGCTCTGTTGGAGGAAGTTAGTCATGTTTGAGGAAAAGGCGTGCCTAGGGTACAAATACCAACAGACACTCAACCGAGATTAAATGGCTTATGTTTAATGATAAAATGGAGATTTAAAGTTTTTCAGCACAAACTGCGAATGACTCAACATACCTATAAAAAACACGATAAATGGTTCAAAACCACTTTTAGCGTTTGCCCTGATCAAGACTGATTGATTGACTGATTATGAAATTTAGGTCTTGAAGAGCAAGCGCCGGAACCCATCAGGATTATTAAGAAACTAAACATCAATACAGTACGTTCACATACAATCTGCATTTATAGGATAACAAATTAATGGATACAGCGGCCGAAGACCACTTTGAGCAATGTTTCTCTCACAAAAGTCTCGTAGTTTAAAAAGAGGGGAATCAAACACCAGCATCTAGTTGCCAAGCAGCGGACGCTGGTTAGCATCATCAACATGGCTATCTCGTTTATTAATGTTGGGACCTGTCTGTCTCTGTCTGTCTGTCTGTCTGTGTCTGTGAGAGAGAGAGAGAGAGAGAGAGAGAGAGAGAGAGAGAGAGAGAGAGAGAGATCGTTATGTACCATTGTGTCATTAAGTTTAGTTATTACGGGCTTATCCTTCACTGCCAGTTGCAACAGGAACATGGGGTGTCGTCTCCAATGAGACTGGTACACTCCCTCCCACCCCCTCCTCTCTCTCTCTCTATGTACTCACGTACTACCCTGAGAGTAAGTGCGGTCAGACCTTTCCATACTAAACAAACTTCTCTGTCTCCATGTCCATATCTTAAGTGTTAGTGCACTTAATTTCCTATAGGGTACAAAATCTCTCTCTCTCTCTCTCTCTCTCTCTCTCTCTCTCTCTCTCTCTCTCTCTCTCTCCAGTGCTTCAGAAATTTATTTTAGTCAAATTTCTCCTCTCGAGTCTAAGAGAAAAGTGTTGATGACAGATTGTTTTTGTTGCCAGTAGTACTACTGGTAAACCAAAGTTTGGTGGCTGGGCGTCCTTCTAGAGTCGAATCGACTTTTGCTTGGTCCACCTTCCTTCCTCATACCACGTCATCCCTGACGAATTCTCCGAGATGCCTTGTGGGCATCACGACATTAAGGATTTAATTTGATAAAAAAAAACCAGTTAAAAATGCGCCGAAGTTTCTTCGGAGCAATCGAGTTTTCTGTATAGTGTATAATGCTGTATGAAACTCTCAGCCACGGCCGACGAAACTTTCAGCCATGGCCCGGTGGTGGCAAGTGTTGTTGGCACCTATAGCGGTGCCAGACGCACGATCATGGATAACTTTAACCTTAAATACAATAAAAACTACTCAGGCTAGAGGGCTGCAATGGATGATCAACTTACCAACATGCAGCCCTCTAGCCTCAGTAGTTTTTAAGATCTGAGGGCGGACTGCGGACGGACAGACGAATAGCCATCTCAATAGTTTTCTTTTACAGGAAACTAAAAAACTAAAAGCCGAATGAAAGATTCACGTCTCTCATTCATAATTCTGCGTCAGCGACCACTGTCTTTGCGCCGCCTGATCCTAATAGTCAATCAGTGGACGAAACTCTCTCATCACAACAGAGTGAGACGCAAAATGAAAACCTTGACTCGGGAGAACAGCGATATCTTTGTATCATTTTGATAGCGAGGCTCCTCTTCCTTGACGTCACTGGCATGTCTCGTCTCCAGTTCGATCACAAACAATGAAGGCTAAGCATATATCCCAAGCTATTCTATTTCGCTAAATTTAGTTGTCTGCTGATAAGATAATGTCGAAGTTGGTATGAATGCGTCACTCCCGTCCTGTCCTGCACCAGATTATCATTCAGTACTCACCCATTTTCTTCATTATTACTGCCTCGAAAGAAGTACCTGAGAAAAGTGACGAAAGTGTTTTGAAGTGTGGTAACGTCGCTGAGTGACTGACCTCCTACAGCACATTAAATCCAGATACAGTGACTGACACTTGAAGCAATATTCCCCATAAACCCAAAAGGATTGTTCGGTGTAACCCAAAAGTCTGTAGGAAGTCGCTCGATTGGCGTTTCCACCCAATTCAAATAAAAAATTGCACCCTCCCCCCCTTGAGATAGAACATTAATACTTTAATAATATCAATCTACCACTACTGTTATTCGAAGTGTGTACTCGCTCATACGGAACACGAAGAGGACCAGAAACTTCAAGCAAACTTCCACAAAGAAGAATTACAAAAAGTGAAGTAGAAACGCACCGAAGAGGGCTATGGTAAAATGAATTCACACAAGGACATATCATTGTCTAAATTTTTTAAACGAGCAGGACCATTCGAAGAAACTTCTACCATCTAGCCAATCCTATTTGCTTTTATACATAAAGCCACTCAATTCAATTCTAAATTGACTGATTGATTCACTGAATACTATAAGCTTAATTTATAATGATTGCAGTCAATGACGACAGGAGTACCTTACGATATCTACAAAAATATTTCATCTGCAGTTTGCCTAGAAAGCTCAGTTATAAAAAAAAAGAATATCCAGAGCTTTTTGTCGTATCGTGAACACTACATTGTACTTGTTGAAATCTGTAAAAAAATCAGCCGTTATGAAAACGTATATAAACATACATGTTTTAAATAATACAAATGTGAGCTTTCGCGCGTTTTCCAACCTACCAGATCACCTATGGCGCATATCGGTCAAACGCAGAATCCCAGCCTGCATAGCTTTGAATATCTACACAGTCGTGGCTATAACAGCAGAACTTTTAACCGCAAAGCCCATTGTGAACTTGTCTTTGGAGAAAAATGTGATTAATGTCGCCACTATAGTAGAGAGAGAGAGAGAGAGAGAGAGAGAGAGAGAGAGAGAGAGAGAGAGGGTTGGATGGTTGTAAAAAGTTCCGAAGGTCCACATGTCGGCCTTACCTGCAAATTCTCAAGGCGAAGCAATTTCAGGGAAAGTGAAGTACTGTAATGGTAATCATTACTACAGTCATATTGATCGAGTCTGAAACTGAAAGGTTATGGTGTCAGTCACAGTGTGCCTGCTGTAAGTGGCTCCAGCACTCAAATGTCTTTATTCTGCTGTTTTTTACGGACATCTAGAACGCAGGTTGTGTTCCATAAGCATCTAAGACAGGGCCACCCAAGTTATTTGGTCTGAGGGCCACTCTTGGAAAAACAAAAAGTCATGCAGGCAACCTGTGTGTATGTATGTATACGTGCGTGTATACATATATGCGTGTATATATATATATATATATATATATATATATATATATATATATATATATATATATATATATATATATATATATATATATATATATATATATATATATATATATATATATATATACTGTACATATGATGCAACACACAACGGACGCCAATGAAACTTTTCTTTGTAGTTATTAATTTTGCAAGGAATATTTCTTTTATTCAGGATAAGCGGTAAATCTAATTTTTATGATATAAAAAAGAGAAATAAACTTTTACTTATTTTGCTCTAGCAGGCCGCTTTCAAAATCAAACGGGCCACTTTTGGACCAAGGGCACGGGGTTGGACGGCCCTGAATTCTAGGATATCACTCGGTGTGGATATAATTTGCCTTCTAAAATAAGTTGATTTCCTTGATGGGCGTGGCTCCAAAAAAAAGTTATGACCAAAATCACTACCACGTTCATCCTTTGGGCCATGAATAAAGGACAATGCCCTGACCAAAATCAACTTCCACAGCAATAAGAGGGGAACAAGGTCTAAAGAGAATCTGGGAAGATAAGAAGAGCGGCAATGGAAGCATAAATCGGCAAACATAAATGGAGTGTTGTGGAGACTCTTCATGCAAGGACGTGAGGAAGCCGAGAGGAAACGCTAGAGAAAATGTTCAAGCTGTTAAGATGGATGGTTTATGCAGTGTATGTCAAGTATGAAAGGACCGGAAAACGTGAAAACAGAAGTGTTAAAAAGGGAAGCAAAGATGACAACGGGTGTCAGCGTTTGGAGGTGATTTGGTTATATATAATGGCAATGAACAACGAAGGATTGGTGTCAGTGTATAGTCCGGATTTGGGGGGAGAAGGTTACAAAGCGGTGTACACTATTTGTATTGGTCCGGAATGCCTTAACGATGGAGATGGATGGCACAGTGCGAGGAAGCTTGGCTGCTGCGAATGGAGGACTAGTCAACACCATTGTATTTTTAACATGAATTTCTTACCTTTGAAAACTTATCATCCACAAGTAGACTGTGAGAAAAATTCTACTAAAGTATATATGTATATGTGTACATGCATATATATATATATACATATATATATATATATATATATATATATATATATATATATATATATATATATATATATATATATATATATATATATCAACTGTTAGGAAGGGACCTTGAGAAAGGAAGCAGTGGGAGGAGGATTGTCAACCTCAATAAATTATGGCCTTTATCGAGTCATTATTATGTTGAAGAATTTTGTTGCTAACCAAGCCAGGTAAAACCAAAATTAACTACATAACGATGACTCTCGATAAAGGCCATAATATAAAGAGGTTGTACTGTACAACCATCCCCTACTGCTTTCACAGCACACGCACGCGCACACACATTCACAAAGGTTAGGCAAAGATCTGAAGAGCTCCGACCTCTTTCCTGATCTAGGGAAATGTGTCAGTGTTGCGTCTTTAACCCGTATTGCGACAAGTGGTCTCTTGGGAGAAGCGATAGAAGTGAAAAGCGTTACGAATATTAAAAAAAAAAGTCTAAACTAAATGAAGTTATCACAGAAAAAACGTTGAATTACAATATACAGTGAGCCATAACTCCAAATGGAACTAGCAGGTATATAGGCCTATGTGAAAAGTAAGATCAAATCGAAATAACGTAGTCGACAAAATTAAAAGTCCTTGAACTGTGAAAAAATTATGGACAAACCTGTTCATTAGTATTATTAAAGCGGTGTTTCGAAAAGTGGAGACTATAGTATAAAACAAGATTTATTAAGTTAATTAAAATAACGACGAGGACTATAAAGACTCCTTTGAAATCCATGCAAGTCTTGTTCAATAGAGCTAATAAAGCTACAGGACAAGAAAAAGTCAACATGATAAACGTGGGAAAACAGAGTGGAGGGAGGGAGGGAGGGAGGGAGGGAGGGAGAGGGATGTCACAGGAGGTAGAGGCCCTTCAGAGATACAAGAGAAAAATTGGCATGAAGCGTACTCCGCGCACTTGAGCAACTGACGTTACAAAGGCGAAGGGGCTCTCAATGCAAGGTTCATGGTAGGGAACTCGCTTCCACCCTCCGCCCTCCCCCCAGCCTCACTCTCTCCCATCAACAATGATCACTACATGACACTGACACATGGGATGCTAACACAGGGGAAGCAAACAAGATTATGAAAGTGGCCAAACGCGGCCGTTCTAGCCAATTACGTAACGTAATTAAACATTATTACCATACGCTGACCTAAGTAACTTTTGTGTCTATTTCAGTAAGCACTACCACCACCGTCACTATAACCAAACGGCGTCAGTATGGTTAATAGGAATCATTTTCATTGCTAATAACCTATTACATAACCTATTATGCCTGCTACTAAAGTAACCATACCTTTGTTCAAGATGTATAT
>NC_089761.1:59974272-60026772 GCF_040412425.1 Macrobrachium rosenbergii
TTGTTGAAACCTAATTATAATTCCTCAACGCCATAACTAGTTACATCCTCCTTAATTCTACTCAATATAAGACCTTATAAATCCCTTTCAGCAATAAAGTATTTGTAGCTTTGCATCTACTTTAACATGGCAATATCGCCGTAGAAACTGTATTATAGCCTTACTATCTTGATTACTGCTCTACGGCACACGGCCGAACGGTACTTAATTTTTGTTTTGTTTTTTTGTTTACAGTAATGTAAGGGATACAACTACAATGAGCATTCACGTTTTCCTGCAAAATCTACAACAGAAACAACGTTCTCCATAACGATGACCGCAGCTTTTCTTCGTAATAATTCAACATTTTCTGGGTTCTTCAATGTGTGCCTTTCTGTCATCCAACACACGGTTGATATACGAACCTTTCAACCGCTCTAATTACGCCAACTTGGTTTCTTTGGTTGGTCTTATCCATACTGGTCTCTGCACCATATAAAATGACTAAAATTATCTGAAAATTATCATTGTGCTTGAGTCAGGGTGTAAAGCTACTCTGTTCCCAACCAAACGACATGATACTGTAACTGCACATATTACACTCACCTATAACGACCAATTATTTTCTTTTGCGTAACGGATATCTGGTGCCTCAAATGAAAACGACGTTGAAAATAGCCTTCCACTTGCAATGTTATCAACAACCAGCCTACCGATGTCATCTGAATTTGCCGTTTTCGTTATCACAGAACAGAATAGAATACAGAACTCAGGCCAAAGGCCAAGCGCTGGAACCTATAAGGTCAATTCAGCGCTGAAAGGGAAATTGAGAGTAAGGTGGTTTGAAAGGCGTAGCAGGAAGAAAACCTCGCATTTGTACTGTGAATCAATCAACTGTTAGGAGAGGGTGGAAAGTAAGATGGAGGAAAAGAATATGAAAAAAGGTACAATACAAGGAATGAACGGGGTTGAAGACAGGAGTCGAAGGGACGCTGCAAAGAAGCTTAAGTAATGCCTACAGCGCACCGCATGAGGTGTACTGACGGGCTAGGTTCCTATACGGGGGAGTCGTTATCACAGAAAGATATTGTGTAAACTGAAGTATTAAGAGCGTTTTCTCTACTATCATTTGCTCGTTTAATAAGACACGGAACAGCTTTTGCTATACCGACTTCCGCTCCGCGTAGATGTGCGTAGTCAGTCCTTAGTGAAAGATTTCTTACTCCGGGTTTTACATCAAGCGCTGATGTGTCCATGAATTTACGACTGCCGACCAACTTTAACTCAACAATTACAGAAACATATCAAATGCGAGCCAGTTCAATAGCTACAACAGTATTCCAGGTAACATTTCCTATAGTTTGGATCCGGCCACAATACTGTCAAGTATGTCAAGCACACGTCGGAAACTTATCGTATCCGTATAACAAGCCGGTTGAAAACAAGTCAACGCCCTAAGTGGCGAACGAACCTTTGGCAAAAGTTGGATAACCCTATGAAGCACTACTCAGGACTACCAGTGAAGTCGCTGACTTGTATTCAACCTATTTGTGATGTGTGGGCGATAAGTTACATACGTGTGTTTATGACATGTTTTAGCGTAGTGTGGATGCACCCTTTTGTTCAGTTATATATCTAAACAGCATTCCCACCACTCGATTCACTGACAACTGATCCATAAACTTACAATTCACGCTGGGAATGGCAGTGTCAACACATGCAATTAACCTGGCATAACAAAAGCACTGGAACCCTTATCATGATCGCGGCCAAAAATCCCAGACTCCATAGGAAAGTAGCTCTGGCATATCTTATTTTAATGGGCATATAATTTACAGTTTCAATGACAACTTTTTCTACAGGGCCTACTATATATAGAGTAAAAATGCCTAATGATTCCGGAAGGCCATACAGTCAGGGATGTAAATAATTGGCCTTCAAGGCTAGTGCAATTCTATTCATTTTTCATACGAGCTGACTTTCTACCCGTCAACTCACAACAGCCGCCTTTCCATGTTTATTGTTACTAGCTGAAGGTTGTTTTGTTCCATTCGTTATGTAAAAGACAAAGCAATTACTTTGTCTAATATTCGACTCTCATATTCACATACATAATCGCTTACACTTTCTGAGAATGTTATGAAATTAGAGATCATCTCCATATTGAACAGCTGTAACGCATCCGTGGTTAATGGGTCAAGCTTAACATTTTTTGGTTTGCATTGACAGATTTTTTTATCTGCCTTTTTCTGACATCAGACAGTCCCATCTGTGGTGCGAGCATTACCTTTTGTATTTCGTCAACATCTCTCACGCGAGGTTCGACGGTCGTCGAATTCATTTATGAACTGTCGCATCTACGTGACGTCCGCACAATACAAGCAAAGCCTTGTTAGGTCAGGCCTACCTGGGGCATCAGCTGCCTTCCTCTTCTTCCGAACCTTCCTATAGTTACGTTTGCGGGTGTTTCTAGTTCTTGAAAAAAAAAATAGTTACTAAATCGAAGCGTTACCCTGATTGGTGTCCTTCCTTACAATGTCTTATTTCCAATACGACAACGTTCATAATTTTAACTATCGCTTGATGTTTCGTACAAACAACTCTTCCAAACTCACTACACACACACACACACATATATATATATATATAATCACCCACTTAGAATAGAGCTGAAGTAAAAATATGAAACGAATGCCTCTCCTCTGAATACCGTTTGAGCGAGCATGAATATAACTATAGAAGATGCCCTTCATGAAACAATCAGCCCAGTTTCTGAATTGCGTCCAACGCTGAGCGACGTTGCCGCGTCTCTCCTGCTCTCCTCATTCTTCCAGTCTGCATCTTTCCCAGTTTTTGGGAGACCTTTGGAAACCCTCTCGTCCTCCGCACTCCCTCATGAAGTCCTCACCTCTTTTTGGTCAGCCACCCTACCAGAAACCGTAAGTGGCTTTTTTACCGTGATTTTAAATGGCTTCACCTTACTCGCAACAAATACTGATTTTCTATCGATTGTTGTTCGACCCCTGTCTAGTGACCCAAGCAATCAATGATCCTAACAACGGAGAATTTGGAAGAAACCAATTTAATAATTTTATCGGCATTCATCCATCAACTACATTTAATGTAACTAGTAAACTTGTGCTCTATAGAAATCCGAAGCGCTTGACCAATCTAGACCAAATTTTGCACGCGGCTCTCAATTGACCCAAGGAAGGTTTTCGCGCAGGTTCCAAACCCATACCCATACCTCTGGGATACTTTATTTACGCTGAGGGTCCCGGCAAAGACCCAGCCATGGGAAAGCATTTTGGACCGGTGTGAAACATGGTGTGTAGGGAACGTAGGTTCGTACACTTTCTCGCTCAGAGTCGGGCCAAATAACGTGACTGGAATTTGCGGCCACGCTTAGAAAAAATTTTCCTGCATCTTCTTTGAATTCCTTCGTCGTGTAAAATATGTGTACCGGTACTTTTGTCGAGTAAATTATGTGTACTATCAATGAAAATGCTTTTCTTTCCTGTGATTAATAACTCTGTCTAGAATTCACTGCTTTCAATAAACATGTCATCAAAAACACACCACGTGTTACTTCCTTTCTAAGGTAAGTGATCGACTGTCACTGTTTTCCCGGGCAGCGCAGGGTTGGTCAGCTGGTTAACTATAAAAAATGGACATATCTTCAAATGAAGCAGCCCTGAAACCCAGTACCTTGATAGAGGAACCTCCAAAAACTTAAAAGTCAGTATCCAATGATAATTGTATAAAAACGCTGATAAGAGACTAAACTCATCACACAAACATGTCGAGGTCGTGATGATTTCATTTCAAAACTATGCCGATGTCTTAATGAATACATATTCGCTTTTGTGTGTGCTTCTACGGTATAATATTTATTTCTGTACTGTTACCTTACACATTTTATCATGTACTTGACTTTGCTGACTTATCACAGCTTAAAATTATTGCCAAACCTGACTCGTAGGTTACACGTGCCGATTAGTGCGTCCTTCTGTCGTACCACATTATAAATTCCTGCTGCCTACTGCCTACCTGGCCATCTCCATTCGTGCTTTTTTTTAGACTTTTGACTTTTCTTCTCTGAAAGACATCTCAATCTTTTCAGCACTTCTTCGTTTTTCTTCTGTTATGACTAATTATCCTCCAGTTCCCGTTTTTAGTTCACATTCAATATAGCGTTCATGTCTCTTTGATAAATTATACACGATGGTAATGGTAATGATCACAACAACACCAACGACAACAAAAATAATAACTAAAAACAACTATTATTAATAAATATTATTATTGTTATTATAGCATTTTGCCCTGGTAGGTATAACATTCCTTCATTTACTTCCACCGAGGATATTTCTGAACCAATGTTCGATTCAGTTCCCAGCAGCGGCTTACAGCACTCTGCCTGAAATGCGAGGCTGAGATGCCTCCAAGGCACGTGGGAGGAGCCTTGC
The DNA here is from genome assembly GCF_040412425.1 of Macrobrachium rosenbergii. Classification (NCBI taxonomy): domain Eukaryota; kingdom Metazoa; phylum Arthropoda; class Malacostraca; order Decapoda; family Palaemonidae; genus Macrobrachium; species Macrobrachium rosenbergii. Next base: position 59,978,721 of record NC_089761.1, read on the forward strand.
CCACAAAAAACATTTGGAGAGGGTTGTGAAGAACGTGATAGACTAGTATACACACCGTAACAACTAACATTAACGCAACGTCATGTCCTCCAAGAGACATTAAAAGTACAGTGATGACGTCATCAAGCCGTCACACTTCAATTCACACGTCAATTAACCTCCTCAACGTCTCTACTACACTCCAGTAAAGCTGTGAAAATCCGCTCACAGGAAATTACTACAATACTACAGAAGAACATCTATAAAACAAGCACAGAAAAGAGGGAGAAAACGATAATACATAGGGACGAAAGAGAGAAAAACGGTAAAAAATGCTCTACACCACTCATGGGCGGCGGAATACCAGACGGAGTGTACGTGTTCGTACGCGTGTGCGTGTTGGGGGGGAGGTGGCTTTATTTCCTCCATTGATCGATCTCAACTGGAAGGCGCCGCACAAACACACACACACACGTGAGTCTTCTCAGGTATTTGAAAGAGCATTATGAAGGTGATGAAGTTGACAGTAACGAACTCCACCCTCGGAGAAGCAACGACCGAGAGAGCTGATCTCTTCTGCCGAGGAACGGAAGGAAACTCGCAACGGAAGGCAGCGACATCGATTCCGGATGGATCATCACCTTCAAGATACGGGAAGGAAAGGAAGGAGGAAGGGTGAAGTGGCCGAGGGAGGAGGAGGAGGAGGAGGAGGAGGAGGAGGAGGAGGAGGAGGAGGAGGAGGAGGAGCGGAGAGAGAGAGAGAGAGAGAGAGAGAGAGAGAGAGAGAGGGGGGGGGGAGGAGGAGAGCCAGTATTCACTGTCAACAGGGTTGAATGGGGAGCAGCAAATTACTCACATTTAACAACATTTCTTGGATAACATTTTTCTTTCCCTCGTTCTATACACATGTCATAAACAGAGATGACTTCCATAGGTATTACATCCATCCACACACACACAATATATATATATATATATATATATATATATATATATATATATATATATATATATATATATATATATATATATAATGAAATTGTAAATTAATATATAACACAATTATATATATATATATATATATATATATATATATATATATATATATATATATATATATATATATATCTACAATGAAAGAGAGAGTGAGAGAGAGACTCTCGGTATAGATATGAGGAGCAGCTGAGAGAGAGAGAATAAAAAAAAGCCTGGTTGGTTTTAGGCGTTGATGCAGCCAAGAAATTCTAACGCTTCCCGCCATCTAACAGATTAATGACCTAAACAAATGAAAACCTGACCCACCCAATTACAAACTTTTGATGGCGTTCTCTCCGTGTTGCCAAGCACGACCAAGTTGTTTCCGCTAAGCTTCCGCACCGAACGGGAACCGGACAAGGAAAATATACTCTGAGAAAAGTGACTCAGAAATTCAAAATAATAACAACAACAATAATAACGAATCCGGCATAAATGTTTTCCTTCCACATGAGAAATGAGCGGGCTATGCAACGCTCTCTCCATAGTTTTTCAAAATATGATAACATTTTAATTCATTTCACTCTTTATGAGAATTTACAATAAGAATGACATTACTGTAGCTTTCATTACCTAGCCATAGTAGTCAGCCTAAGGAATATGATTCATGGAACGGAAGGTGAAATTTCAAACAAAATCTTAGCAACCTGACACGAGCACTTCCGGCCTGACGACACTGGGTCTGGACGGAAATGGAAATAATAAAGCGGCCCTTAAATTGGGCGTGTAACTTTTTTACTTTTTATTTCGAATGCAATTTTAAATGAAATCCGCAGGAATCTGACTAGGAAAGGAAATGTTATATTCTTTCCAAGGGGAACACAAACTTACCCATTTCGCAACAGAACTTTCAAAGGATCTCAGAAACGAAAATATAAGGATATCTTAGAGTTAAGGGTTCAATCGACTGTCTGCTGCATTCCGAGTTCATTCTAAACCTCTCGCACACATTACGTCACTCGAGCAATGGCGGATATCCATGTAATTCAATCTTCTTCTTACAATATAAAGATAAAGCTTAAAACAGATGCCAGGAAGAAATCCATCTGGCTCATGACTTAAACGAAACAATTAATAGCTTCTTCGTAATATTTCGAAAATGTTAACAACACGTTGCAGATATGTATGCTCATTATTTTATGAAATTTAGGCTGTAAAGCCAAGCATCGGAGGGCTTTCAGCCATTCAGCGCTTCAGACAGTGAAAAGAGAGAGTTCGAGTGGTTGGACAGCAAGATTTAGATAAAGCAAATAAAGGAAATGAATAAACATCTGATGGTGGAACTATGAGAAAACCTCACAGTCGCACTAGGAGGTAACATTGCAACTGGACAGCAAGATTGGGCCAAAGGGGCGCTCTAAACACCCTTCAGTAATGCAGCGAAGGACACCACGTGAGGTACACTGACGGTACTACCCCCTACGGGGGAAGTATAAACTGATATTATTAATGTCAGTTATCATCAGAAATGAAGAGATGAACAGTAACTCTAGTGCTGCTACTAATAATAACAATAAGAGCAACACCCGCAACAATCGCCATAAATAATAAGCAGTCACGGGTCAATAAGGAATTTCACGGCGCACCAATACATGGCCATGGAACAACAAGATGTTTTCACGCTATAATTGAATACTTTCACGCAGTGCCAAGATCCTTTCCAAAAGGAAAATGATATTTTGATGGAATAATAAGACCATGTCAGGGACTGGGCCCTTTTATCCCCCTCTCTCAATTTCTTTCTGCCACACTGCCCTCTAAATCCTCCGCAGGCCGAATTTGTCTTTGTGAAGTTTATTATACGGCCTGTGCCAGCACTTACCCTTGATCTTCTTCGCGGCAGCCCGCAAACAACGGAGTTCAAAACAGAATCGGAATCCATCACATCAACATCCCAGGTCATTTGCAAGGGAGATATGAAACCCTTTGAAGCTGAAGAAGTTTCTGACGAATCCTCTCTCCGCTTCTAACAAACAAAACCACGTTCGGTCGCGGACGAATAAAAGAACACTGCGCGAGCGTTTCCTTAAAGATGCATCATACCTCTGTTGAGCTTAAAGATGCATCATGCCTCTGTTGATCTCAACCAAGTAATCTATCAAGTAAACATCATGTCCCATATGATGTCACCATGGGAAGGCAAAAGGCCTTTTGTATATTCAAACTTTTAGATTTAAAAAGTATGTAGATATCTACCCTGAGCACTGAAAATTCTTAAGACTTCTTTGCCGTTCTCTTCGCTGTTTCAGAAAACAACAAATGCACTAAAGCATAAACAAACTGACGGTTGGATTCAACAAACTTCAAGCGCCTACAGTGACAAGAAAATTTTTATAATTTCTTCACTTTATTTGGTCTAGTTTTAGAGTAAAAACTCCGTAATATCCAACAAAATACGACAAGCAGACTTGGGCCACAGCAAATACAACACGAAAAACGAATAAGACAAACCAATATTATAACAATTATTGAAACAATGGAAAGAGTTAAAGCAAAACGAAAATCAACAACCAAATACGCAGCTGAGTGAAATACCGAGGTAAAAGGAAGAGCAAGTAAACCAATAATATATAGAGCTACGCACCAAATACAATACAAAAACAGTTGAAAGTTGCTAATAAAATGTAAAAAAAATTACACATGATAAAATGCAGACAAAATACAGGCTCTATTGTTAAGTGAGACCTTCTATATAATAATAATAATAATAATAATAATAATAATAATAATAATAATAATAATAATAATAATGAAACTTAAGCCGAGTACGACTGACGACGTTTCCATTTTCTGGGTCTCTGGAAGGGCAATATGAGGGAGCGAGAGAAAGGGAACAAGCTTCTCATTAAAAAGCTCTGGAAGGAGAGCGCGGCGGGGTGGGGACAGGCGGGGAGGGGAGGGGAGGTGGACGGCAGGGGAGGGAGAGAATGGAGTGGGGAAATAAGAAGCGAGAACTGGAGGGAAACGAAGTTAAAATACGAAGAGACGAGGCATCAGAGGGGAACAGAGAAAAGGTGATGATGACAAATGGACCGAGAGTCGAAGGAAAGGGAGAGAAAAGGAAAGGGAGAGAAAAGAAGAGAGGAGTAAAGAGACAAAAAAGGTACGTGGGAGATAAAGAAAGGGAAGTAGGGAAATGGGAAGTGAAATAAAGGGGACGGGTAAAGGGAGAGAGAGAGAGAGAGAAAAAAAAAGTCGCAATTTAACCAATAAGAACACACATGATCAAACGACAGAAATCATGAACAAACAGCGAACCGATATACAAATTGGGACCACTACTTTTCAGCAGCAACGCAAATAAAATTAAAATAAGTCTCCTAAAATACATTAATAAAACCGCAACATACAACCGGAGGTTTACACATGACATTCATTTGGATTTGAATTGGGGCTGACATTCCTCTTATTTGTATTTTTCTATTCTTATTCTATCTTTCAATGTGTTAAGCCATGTATGTAATCTTTTTCAGCTACATACTTATTTGTTCTTTGCATTTAGCTCCACAACTTTTGGAGTTTGGCTTCCATTGGTATACTGGAGACATATGCATGTGGATAATTTTTTAGCTCTCCCTCTCTCTCTTCGCTCCCAACTACGCAATTAAAATCTGGCACTTTTGATTTTACGAACAGATAGATGTTCGCCGTATTATTTCATTCATCCTGCCTTATATAATGTAGTATTTTCCTTTTCAATGTGTTCGTCTTTGCTGTTGGTACTCTGGAACTTTCAACGAAATAAGGAAGTACTGTCAAATCCCCATTTCAAGAAATCCTCAGGATTTTAAAACTGAGGTTTGAAGGTTTAAGTAAACCAGCATCACAAATACTGTACCTAAAGCATTCGAACATTCGTTTGATTTTTTTTTTTTTTTTTTTTTTTTGTGGCGGTGTGGGTGGGCGAGTGGGAGGAGGATGCGTCCAATTTGGGAAAGGTCGGTGCTTGACAGCTTCTGGATCCACGGCATTTCAAAGGACAGGCTAAAGGAAACACTCTTGAATGTTTTCCGATGTGGTAACTAGAAGCTCGTAGCATCTTGCTTTTAAATGCCGGGAAGTGAACGAAGCAGAATAGATGAAGTTAATATTTCAATCGCACAAAGAGGAGGATGTAACCGCTTCCTCGTGCTACTGAAATATTAACTTAATCTGTCTTGCTTCGTTTATGGTATTTGTGGATTTTTTTGGGGGGGGTATGTTTGTTTATTTAGTTATCTTCTATAAGAAACATTATTACATACTGAGTGATTACAGTGATTTTTGCCAGATTCATTTATCTGAATCACGTGAACTTATTGCTTTCAAATTAATACTTTCCTAGGAATATTCTTTATTCTTTGCCATTACTACCATACTATGCCAAAGCCATTATCCTGAAAGGGATATTATTCCTATTCCTTGCATTATTCTGTGCGCGCTCTCTCTCTCACCTGTTGCACGGGTATCTTTTTGTATGACTTGTCCCTTGTGAGAGTAAATAATAATAATAATAATAATAATAATAATAATAATAATAAATTTGCTTGCTCTCAGTTTTGTCTGGAGTTATGAACGAGATGTAAAGTGCTCAGTTGTATACTGGCTTGTCAATCTGGGACGGTCTGTGATTAGACGATTTTCATGAATTTTATTATTATTATTATTATTATTATTATTATTATTATTATTATTATTATTATTATAGGCCAGGACCTGGCCAAAAAATATCAGAAATATAGTACATGTAGACTAATTTCGAGGAAGAGACAAAGAACACACAGTAGAACGTGCTAAGTACACAAGGCTAGATAATGAAGTCAAACAAATCAAGCGATGACATGAGAGGACAACTGGACCAACTGGCTGATGATGCTGACAAAGCGACGCATTCAGCTGGCGGCATTGGTGTTCACCGAATCATTCACGAATAGCCTTGGGAGAGACAGGAAAAAAAAAAAAGTAAAAAATAAGCCATGCGCTGTACGAAACTCTCAGCCACGGCCCATGAAACTCTCGGCCGCGGCTCAAGAAACTTTCAGCCACGGCCCGGTGGTGGCATGTGTTGTCGCCACCTATAGCGGTGCCAGACACGCGATCATGGCTAACTTTAACCTTAAATAAAACAAAAACTACTGAGGCTAGAGCACTGCAATTTGGTACGTTTGATGACTGGACGGTGGATGATCAACATACCAATTTGCAGCCCTCTAGCCTCAGTAGTTTTCCAGATCTGAGGGCGGACAGAGAAAGTGCTAACTTTAACCTTAAAAAAAATAAAAACTACTGAGGCTAGAGGGCTGCAATTTGGCATGTTTGACGATTTGAAGGTCTAGAGGGCTGCAATTTGGTATGTTTGACGATTTGAAGGTGGGTGATTAACATACTAATTTGCAGCCCTCTAGTCTTTACAGAAAACTAAAAAGAGGTCCGAGATGCACGAGGAAATTCAGATCGACGTAAACACAAGAAATAAAATGCTTGAATAAAAGAATAAATAACTTATCTACAGTAAGAGAGATGGGACTCAAAATAAGTCTAAAAAATCTAAATAACGAGAGTATACAAAAATGGATAAAATAACATTCCATGGAAAAGGGAATAAGGAAGTTGAATCTTCCAGAAATTTGGGAACACTGTTATCCAGTACTGGTTCTCTTGAGTTGGAATTTAGTGAAACAATTATAAAAACAAATCAGCCAACGGTCAGGTTGCATAACGTTCACAAATCAAATAGAAAAACTGCATACGAAAGTCAGATGATGCATATCTGGTGCGATCCATGTTGCTACGCACACATGAATCATGGTGTGACAATGAATATATAAAGTAAAGATTCAGCTAATTTGAGCATAAAATTGTAATAAGAATCTGATTCAGAATGCACGACAGTAAGAAATAATACCTTCAGGGAAATTACGAGTTCCATATGTAGGAGAGAGAGAGAGAGAGAGAGAGAGAGAGAGAGAGAGAGAGAGAGAGAGAGAGAGAGAGAGAGAGAGAGAGACTAACCGAAGGGTTACCGAAGTCGAGCAATGAAGCGATGTCACAACATGCACGATGACCGATGAGGAAAATGCAAAATATGTTAAGAGATATTAAGAGATCTAGTCGAGTCTCTTTGTTGTAAAGCTAGATGTGAGATTCTTCTAAATAGGGGAGCTCTTGGATTAGAAACTATCAAAGTGACATGATTTTAAGGAAGAGATTCTGGAAGCCAGATCACCCCCGTTCCGAGGATCTGCCACTGCAGTATCAGGAACTGAGGAACACTCCACCGTGGAGGAGCCCTGGGGAAAACCAACAGTCGTGAAGAGCACAGAGTGAACCATTTCCACCAATTTCCTTTGCGCTCTTTGGAGTATATATATCTTCCACTAAAAATGAGTCATTTCCATACCAGCAGTACCTTGCGTAACAAATAATAGGACACCGTTATAGAAACTGAACCTTTCCAGCAGGCAACCCACTTTAGCATTACAATTACCTGGTCGCTCTTAGAGCCTTTCTGCTCTTCTACAGGAAAAGGAAAATAAGAGCTGTTTTAATCCAGTCTACGCATCCTTTCCCGTGGTTCAAAACCATCTATTTCAAATACAAGGTCCACAGAATTATACACGTTATCCCGCAATTTGTAAACATGAATATTGTAAACATAAAACTCACTTTAAAGCTTATTTTTGCAATCTAGGTTTCTCTAGCAAAATAATATTATGAATAAAAAAATAATCTAAGACTAAATTATTCATAAACCGATATCATTGTGCATAACCTCTACAATGGACTAACCCTCGAAGGTTTCAGTGATCAAGTGCTGGCTAATATTTTTCTTGAACTTTTTAAGGAGAAAATTCCTGTTGAAACGCCAAATCAGAAAAGTACTGAGCCTGCAACAAGCGAAAAACAAACGAGATTTAAGGGTGTCAAATATTATGATGATGTTACTAAGTCTATGAAAAACTGAAATTGAGCCGTTGCCGAGATCTTTACCCTGCCTTACCAATACAACAGTGAAAGCCATAAATGCAAGTCTCACAGTGCAAGTGAGAAAGTAGCTATTATCAAACCAGTTTGGAAAGGTGCACCTGATTATCAAAATTTAAGTTGTTACAAGACTGAGTGAAATGTATCATCATGTTCAAAATATAGAAAGTATTATTCTGGAAAGAGTGAATGATTTTCCGGATAGTTAGTCAGCATATAGACCGTTATGTTCCACAGAGAAGTGCTGTCTGCTCTGTTGTAAATAATTTGTTAGAAATGAGGAAGGAAGACTGTATGGTATTTTGGTCTTACTCGATCTCGGCACGAACTTTTTCAAAATGATTTACACTCCAAAGGAATTACTGAAGCAACTTCGAGTATTTGAAAGCCTACGTACGTGACAGAAATTAGAGCGCAAAAACTGGAAACTGACATTCATCTTAGAAAGCACTGAGAGGAAGAGGAGTACCCCTCGGAAGTGCATTGGGTCCAACCCTACTTTGCATTTATATACAACTGGATTGCCAAATGTCCTACAAGGACCTGGGGGTCAAGTTCAAGCTATTTGCGGATGACACCCAGTTTTACTTCTCCATAAACGACACCCGGGAGACAAATGAGAAATTAAATGATGTTCTTTCCACCCAGTGCAAAGGAATGGGTGACATTTAATCAATTAAATTAAGCGAGAATAGAAGTGATTTTATGTTGGCAGGAAGGAAAAATAACTGATGAAAATTTGGTGGCATTCGGTTCAATATAAATGATACTATATTTCTAACAGCTGACAAAGTACGCAACTTACGTGTACTACTTTAAATTGTCTCTCAGAACTCAAATTAATAATGTCTTAAGCGCTGTTGGTCATCATCTTAGAAATACTGCTTTTCCTAACAAAAATATATTGATGAGAGTTCTATAAAAAAAATATGAGAGCAATTCTCAAACCAAATTCAAGTTCAGACAACTTTCCCGATAAAAATAAAGGTAACTTTCAACAAATGGAATATTATTCTCTTAACAAACGGAACGCTCCTCTCACAAAAAAGTTACTGTCCCAGCAAAGGCAGCGGTAATCATGTCATACGACAATTTCAAACTATTTTACTCCCTTAACTAAGTAAAACGTAGGCACTCATCATAAGGGACATTATTCATATAACAAACAATAATGCTCCTTCAATAAATAATTTATATTTCAAATTGAATCTTCAGTGACATCGCAAGAATACTTTGATTCTTCCTAGATACCGCAGGGATACTTCTACTTTTCCTCAACATCGAGAGAACGCGATCATTATATTGGCTACTACAAAAATCTATCAAGAAAAGCATTTCAACTTCGCCGTTGCACTTTCCGCAAACTCGAGCCGACGACGTCGTTACCCGCAACCCAGCCACTGTGAATCATCTCAAAAATACAACTTGGCTGACAACAGCGCACTGGAAAATACGACGACGCCGTCAGCACCGAGAGACGCACGATAACGTCGACGCATGCGCGGCCATTCATAACATACAACGACATCAACATCAAGTGATTCACGATAACGTCCGAATGTGCTCATCATGTCAGGAGCAAAACAAGACATCGCCATCAGCAGCAGCAGCAGCAGGCGATGCACAACAACGTCCAAAGCTTCAAAATGAATGTCAGCGCGGCCAGACAGAAGCCAGATAGGTTGAGGCAGGACGCAGGGTTGAGGCTACACACACCGCCAGCACCAGCGATGGCCAGACGTTGAATATGATGCCATTGTCAGCAGCCAACGCAACAAGATAAGTCCCTGCATGCGCAGCCTGGCCCAAAACACGATGACAACGCAAGCGATGCAAAGCCTCACCATAACAGGCACGCTCTGATGTAAAGAATATGACACCATCACCACCAGCGATGCACGATAACGTCGATGCACGCTGGTTATGACGTAAAACACGATGTCATAAACAGCACCCGCCGACGTACTGACGTACATGAACGTACGCCTGCCACCCCCCGGCTCAAGCAAACTGCGAACGTCTACGATTTTCTGCACGGCTGAATCTTAACAGAGGGGAAATGGGAGGCAGTTTTCCTCCTAAAACGAATCTCTGTCCGCCTTCATCTTCTCATTACTTACAGACGATGGCATTTTCCCGGCAACAACTCACTCGGGGAATATTTATTGACGGCGGCAGTTGAAAGGCCTTCCCTCAATACTTGGGAATCAATCGCTGGAAAGATTAGAAACTGTACTGAAAGCTTCCGGTGATTAAACATGCCAAACATTATTATTATTACTATTATTATAATGACGCTCATAAAATTGTATTATTATTCCTAACGCCCTTTCCACTTAAAGATGTTACTGGAAACAGTTTAACGTAATAATATATATATATATATATATATATATATATATATATATATATATATATATATATATATATATATATAATGCCACTTATTCCAGTTGATTAAAAAACAATACACTATATTATAATATATATATATATATATATATATATATATATATATATATATATATATATATATATATATATATATATATATATATATATAATACCACTATTCAGTTGATTAAAAAACAATACACTATATTATAATATATATATATATATATATATATATATATATATATATATATATATATATACGTATATATATATATGTGTGCGTGTGTGTGTATTGTTTTTTAATCAACTGGAATAAATGGCATAGAAAATCCTACCATTACCACGACAACCAAAACTTGGGAACATTTCACGAATGGTGACAATATTTTTGACTTGAATACTTGGTCACACTGAAAACCTTCCTTTTTTTTTTAAATTATTAGTTTTAATTCTTAAATAATCCTAATAATTAAACTGTCTGCCAAATAAAAACATCTCGGGTCTGGCTATATTAAAAATATTGGAAGTATGTCGGATGTTTTCGCTGGAAAAAAAAATGTAAAGCGTTTTTGCTCTAAGGGAAATGGAGGGGAGGGGATAAGGAGTATGGCCTTGGTGGAGTTTTGGAACTATGGTTGTCCTCCTAATGTTCCATCTGTGTTGCCAATTTCCTTGTTGTATCTTTTCAAATGTACTGGTTATTCACCGTCAAGGTTTCAACGTAATTATTTCTTTAGAACTGACACTTTCATTAGTTATCTGCGTAAGAAGGAACAAAATAACGTCAAAATGTGTTAAATAATAATAATAAATCCTATTATTAGAGGCGGCGGACGCAGCAGCTTCCTCTAAATCCCAGCAATTCTAAGACAACCGACCTTCGGCCCTTCAGTGACAGGGCAGGATCGGTCTTCACTAAGACAATAATTATTAAACGAAGATGCACCGCCACGCACAAGAACAAAGCAACAAAGGCTTCAATCGATTTTCAACACTAAACTTCAAAATCAATACCAGGCCTCTCTCTCTCTCTCTCTCTCTCTCTCTCTCTCTCTCTCTCTCTCTCTCTCTCTCTCTCTCTCTCTCTCTCTCTTTGACTCCACCCACCTGGTAAAAACGACACCTAATACCGACAGTGGGGAGAACGACAACAGGGGGTAATGTGCAATGTCAGGATGATGGAAACATGAAATAACTAATATCTAAATATCACAGGCCTATCTGTACTTTAGTCATACATAACCATATGAATGAAATTGAACGGACATAGGGGAGTCAAGTTAAATGCATTAAAACCAATGAAAAATAACTGATGATCACACAGTTACAGCACTATCAGTAGTAGTAGTAGTAGTAGTAGTAGTAGTAAAGAGAGTTAAAGGCCGAGAGCAAAAATCAATAAGGTATCGCCTCGTGAGGACACCCCAGTCCCTGTATGAGAGAGAGAGAGAGAGAGAGAGAGAGAGAGAGAGAGAGAGAGAGAGAGAGAGAGAGAGAGAGAGAGAGAGACCTAAATAAACCATTACAATTCTTTCATTACATACTGAGATTATCGCACCTGCTCCAAGTGAACGTAGGATACTGATTATCTTTATAAAAGATTCCAAAATAAAACGAATGGAACGAAAAGAGAGGGGAGGGGAGGGGGGGAGGCGGAAGGGGTGGAGGTGAGGATGAGAGGGGAGATGTAGAGTAAAGGGTGAGAGGAGGGCCAGAACGGTATGAAGGGGAGGGGCGCGCGAGTAACTATGCGGCAATGGAGATCAGAGAGAAATGCATCTTGTCAGGAACAGCTATGCAGCAGCGACGAAAATGTACTTATGCACACTCTTATTTGCTCTCCACCGAATGACATTAGCAACATACTGTCAGGTAACGCATAATACCTACTGGTTTATCTTTTCACCAATCCTACCACTTATTAATTTTACACAACTACTGCCATAACGGTAACCACCGTGTCTATACATACAAGCAGCGTGAATTTTTATTCCGCCTGGCCCATCGCATCCTCATTTCCAACTTAAAGGATCTTCCTAGTATACCCATTTCTTGAATAAATACCTTGCAGAAATCCAATGTATTATTACACAAGATCGACATTTCTGTTAAAAGGCGCGCAAGCCTTCTCGCCTTACAGAACAACCTTCACAGAACGATCCCTTTACACAAGCGTCAAAATAATCCCTGTCATCATCCTAGATATTCCTTTTCAGAAAACCTCTCAAAAGCTGTTCGAATCTTTTTCAGGTTCCCTTCCTGTATATACTGTACTAACAGGCTTTCCTTATCACACGTGTCATGAACTATAGGTTAACTCAACATATCAACGCTACAGTAGTAAGAGGATTAATCAACAGCAGCGTAAACTGGTCTGGTGAGAAGTCAAAATACTGGCAGAATGCACAATACTACAAGTATAGTTAAATGATCTCTTTCTACTATAAAAGGCAGCTTGCTTCAGTTCAGTTACGATTTTTGTTAATCCACCTGGGGCAGCAGCCATTTCCTTAACACACAAGCTTGATATCACCGCCATACTAATTATACACTTACACACATCTCCAATTTTCTTTGCAAAGCCGACTCCATATATAGATCCTGTCATTTATTGTAATTCACCATCAGATTCATTTAATGAAATAATTTTTCAAAATGAAATTCCCTAAAAATACCAGGCATAAACTAAGGAAAAACTACATCCTGACATTCTCATCTCATGTCGACCCAAGTAACCGGGGCCTACCCACGCAGAAGGCAACCTATGGGACACCCTTCCAAAGGGCATAGACTAACTGAATGATAGAAACCGGGTCTGCTGGCACCACCAGAGCTTGAAAGCGTAGGAAAAGGAACAACTTCAGCGTTTTTTTTTTTTTCTCCACAGAGTAAATGTCCCAATCACTGACAATGTTTTTGCACTACCCTTCCGGCTCGAACTTCCATTAGAGAAGTGCCACTACAACCAATAACGGAAATTGCGAAACAGACAATCACCAGCAATTTGAAATATTTCAATGAATTAGGCACCACTGCCTTACAACGGTCAACTTTACAGGAGAGAGAGAGAGAGAGAGAGAGAGAGAGAGAGAATCCTCTAAATTCACTACAATCCAGTCTCTCATCTCTATACATTACTAGTTGTTTGTTTATATTAGCAGTGGCTTACTATACTTCAACTACCCTTTTTTCCTTTCAAACTCCAGCTATCTCTATCTCATACCAATGACCTGGCAAATACCAAATTTTGTGTCCCTTTCCCCAGAGACGTCTTCTTCATCCTTTGTTTTATTCCGAAACTATTATTAATGAAAATAAACCCCCAAAAATTGCTCATTGTAAATACGCTCGAATTCTTGTCTCCTGACTGGTCTAACCAATTAGGAACATCTAGTCAAAACGGTTCACATCCCCACTATCATGCTTTTAAAGAAAAGAAGAAAAGAGAAAAAGCCTGGGTTTAATCCTGAAAACTGACATGTTATCCAGAAATAATACTGCTTTCAAGCGAAGGTCTGTCGCGGTCTAGCCACTTCAAAAGAGGTGATCTTGGTACGCCAGTTGAATCACTGCTAAATAAATCGATTAACGACCTGATTTCCTTATTTCTCTATCCAGGCGCCAGGTGACATCGAAGGGCGTAATCAACTCGGTATACTGCACCAATGCTTACAAGGATGGTACCCAAAAGCACATAATACAATTATCCATATATCTATATCTATACATATACATACATACATAAATAATTTACGTATATATATATACATACATATCTGTAGCTATACATATATATACATACATATATACATACATATATATAATATATATATGTACACATACATATATATATATATATATATATATATATATATATATATATATATATATATATATATATATAGAGAGATATATAGAGAGAGAGAGAGAGAGAGAGAGAGAGAGAGAGAGAGAGAGAGAGAGAGAGAGAGAGAGAGAGAATTACAATTACCGTATGCTTCCTAAAATTCCTAGTTCCCAAAAATCTGTCAACACTTTTCCCTGAATCCCTTTGTAAAGGAAACTTGTCCACGCGATACATACAGTTTACAGACGCCAGCAGTAGCAAAAGCAAAGGCAGATCACCAAAAGCATCAGCCACTTGAAAAGAAGAGGGGAAATGTCAGACAAACTTCAACCGCCTCGTCTCTGCGGAAGAAGGGCAGATGGCGGACACACTTCTCCTGTGGCTGTTTTTCTGAAGGAAAGAATTATTCAATTACAGCTTCATCAACTGCCATGTGCAGCTGTTCCTGTCTACGCACGGCATACTCATTTGAGCGACACTCAAATGGTGTGTCCTCCAACGGAACTTCGTTGAAGAACTGCATCAGCCCCATTATCTCTCTCTCTCTCTCTCTCTCTCTCTCTCTCTCTCTCTCTCTCTCTCTCTCTCTGAAAGCACTCATGACCTCACTGGTTAAGATATTTGAGAGATGTTGTGGTGGGAAAAAAGCAAGAACACCACTTACAATGTTAACAAAATTTACAGGCGAAGAAGTTACTCTGCAAGGCAGAGAGAGAGAGAGAGAGAGAGAGAGAGAGAGAGAGAGAGAGAGAGAGAGAGAGAGAGAGAGAGAGAGAGAGAGAGAGAGAGCTCCATATATGTCAATGAGACGAAAGAATTGAGAGCTAGTAAGTGAAACTTCTTGAAGTCTGATATTAATGACAACTAAACATACTTCTTGCACAAAGGGGATATTAAGTATAACCCCACTGGTCAAATAAAGCTGTTTCAGTAAATTTTGATGCTGTTAACATTTATCATTAAGGACACACTGAATTAACAACGACATCTATCAGCTATAAATTATATAGTTTTTTCAGTAACACATAAACGCACAATTATCATAATCAAATGTGCGCGCTAATTAGTACAAAATTTGATTTTAATGATGATGTCCCTCTTTACAAATTCAACTCCACCGGCATCGTGTGCACCCATACAGGTACACAGCATGAGAGAGAGAGAGAGAGAGAGAGAGAGAGAGAGAGAGAGAGAGAGAGAGAGACCAGACATATCGATCGACAGGCTCGTCGCAAAAGATGATAATAATAGACGTCTACAGCATGACTCACGAGAGAGAGAGAGAGAGAGGAAATACCCAGTTGCATCGTAATCCAGATCGATCCAATTGAGTCATATTTCGCGAGAGAATGGGTGGCAAAAACGTTGAAAAAGAACGTCCGCGAGTGCTTGCACAAGGGAATGCTTCATGGGGAATAATGCTTGCAACATTGCAACATTTACAATTTCCTAATGACTGTCCGTAAAATTCACTGCCGCGTCTGTGATATATAACAATATTAGAACATTCTAGACGTTTTTTCGTGGGCGCATGTGCAAAAAACATCCGTTGGCGTATATGTATGCTACCTTTGTCTGATTAAATACATACATAAAAATACACACGTGTATATATATATATATATATATATATATATATGTATATATCTTCTTCTTCTTCTTCTTTTAACGTGCTTTTTTCCCATTTTTGTATGGGGTAAGCACGATGCCTTCTTTTGAAGGACTTTTTGATTTGGCTTTGGGGTAGACTTGTGGTCTCGATCGGCTGCCCTGCCTGACATCGCTTAGACCCCGGTAGCGTATGTTTCATGTATCATACCCGACCCAACGCCCTTTCTTCCCAGCAGCGAGAAGTTATTGCGCGGGTATGGCGAGAGTTCGAGACGTGTGAGATGTTTGTTATGTTTTTAGAAGGTGTTGTAGTGGCTTTGTTTTGTGTGTGTATTTAGTCTGTAACATCCATTTGCTTTTTAAGCAAACCTATCCGTTGATTACATATATAATCCCGGGATGTCTACACGGATAGCAAAGTGTCTGCCTCTCTATGTATATATACGTATGTATATATATAATGTACACACACACAATATATATATATACATGTATAAATATATACATACATATATATATATATACATACATATATATATATATATATATATATATATATATATATATATATATATATATATATATATATATATATATATATATGCACACACACACACACACACATGTACCACACGAAAAAATCAACCCGTATAAACCCTTACCAGTTACGTCTTGACTTCTGGAAGGCATCTTCAAGAGGACTAATAAATAGTGGCAAAAACTGACATTAGGTACGGTATGGTGACAGTGCAAACGAACAAACAGATGGCTGATAGAAGGTTCGAACCTGACTGTAAGGGAGTCGCCGCTCATCTCGCGAGGTCAGTGCTCTAATGACAGACCTTATTTTTCAATGTCGTTAAGCACAGGTAATCCACTTCCTTAAAATCTACACATTTGACATATTTCTTTTCAAGCAAGATTACACATTCTTTGGCTGGTATCTACATTCGCTCACAAGCTCTCTTTTATGAACCATTGTCAATTATATTTCTTGTCAGCACGTTATCAGATTAATCTATTTTTCTAATATTATCTCTAAAGTGGATGTTCTGATTATTTTTCACTATCATAAATGAAAGTTGCACTGTTCTTCTAAGCTCACCGAATATACTCTATCTGGTTTTCTATTCTCTTGACCACCCATTTTCCAGTCTGATCAATATTAAAAACTGTCACAAGTCTTACTACTGTCGGGAGAGTTTTTGTAACTGTATTTCTCTTTATATTAATGTTCCTAGATTCTACATAAACTCTTAAGTTCTTAGAAATGGAATATATTTTAATTTTTTTGTATATGCTGGTAGGAGCGTGATTTTCGAGTTTTATGTTTCTCTGCAGTTATCATCAAATTCATATCGCTCTTCAAGAACTGAGTAATACATAATTGAGGCCTTTTAATATCTTTACATAAACGTAACGTTTTTAAGAAGACGGATGTGAATAATGATATCTTTACTTGACCGTTCTGGTCAGAATTAGAAAGTACACAGGCAAAAATGGTTAAGTTTTCTATAAGCAGTACATTTTAACCAATTAACATTTCCACGTACTGTATTTAGCAACTCAATAAGGGTAGGCCACCGCCATTTTCCGTTTCTATAGTTAATGACATCGATGGCATCTTTTCATTCCCTTTACCAAAGAAAGTATTCAATTTCCTTTACCTGGGAAAAATACATTGCGTTGTCATTGCACCTAACCCATATTGAAACCATCCCCTGAATGTAATGTGGTTTAGATCTGTTAAAGACACGTTCATCTGGCCAGGGAACGAAAACGTCAAAAAACGTTGTGTATATACTGAATGGAGAATATATAAAAAAGCTTTTGTATTCATTTCCTCTGACCTAAGCACTGGGATGGTTCAGAAACAGGAGAATTAGACTGCTTTTAAAATATTGATTAGATTATATATATATATATATATATATATATATATATATATATATATATATATATATATATATATATATATATATATAATATTATTCTAGTATGTGTGTGTATTGCAAGTACAAGCGCATCTGTTAAAAAGTCATTCACAAGTATGACCGCACGTAAATGGCATACTGTAATGAAATAACAAAGCTGCCATCTAAGCCGGATGGACCCACTACCGGTATTATCTAGTTTGTGAGGTGTCGCTTTGTTTCCTGTAACCAGCCGTCTTCCAACAGTTAGTTACTTTTTCTTCTTCTCGAGTGAGATCAAGGGTAGATAATATGGCCTCTGGGTTGTTCGTGCTAATGGTCTTTCCTTTTCGCCAATATTCGAAAACCGCAGTTTTACTGTAGAGTTTTACTGTATCTGACCGACTAATTATAGCATTATATACAGGTGTCATGCTAATTATCCTCGCTAACTTATTTCTAACTGACAAATGTGTGGAGTGCATTCAAATATACCCGAATAAATTATGAAATACAGAATATTTATGATATTTAGGTTAATTTTTTTTACCCAGATATATGGCTCGCCCCTAATGGTTTTTATTTGTTTGTGTGTGTGTGTGTGTGTGTGTGTGTGTGTGTGTGTGTGTGTGGTCATTTATATAAATAAAATTAGGTTTAATCTATGAAGTACAAAAAATTGTGGGGAAATATATGTATGTATGTATGTATGTATGTATGTATGTATGTATGTATGTATGTATGTATGTATGTATGTATGTATATATATATGTATATATATATATATATGTATATATATATGTATATATATATATATATATATATATATATATATATATATATATATATACTGTATATATATGCGTGTGAAAAAATCATGTAAATAAAATTAGTTTTAATCTATGAAGTACAAAAACTATGTGGTGCTATATATATATATATATATATATATATATATATATATATATATATATATATATATATATATATATATATATATATATATATATATATATATATATATATAAAATATATATAAATTATATATATATATACATACATAAACTGTATATATATATATATGCGTGCGTGTGTGTGTGTGTGTGTGTGTGTGTGTGAAAAATCATTTATGTAAGTAAAATTTATGAAGTACAAAAATTATGTGGTGCAATATATATATATATATATATATATATATATATATATATATATATATATATATATATATATATGTATGTATGTATGTATGTATGTATACTTTATATATATGTGCGTGTCTGTATGTAATGAATAAACGAATATATTTCATGTTAATGTTATTCTATGGTATCACTTTCCGACATCACACTTATAAATCAACGTGTAATATTCTTCATAATAACAACATATGCTAAACAACAAAGCCTTGGGAGGGGTCATAAGGTGGGTGGCACGCCAGCGCCTATTTTTTAGTGAGCAACTCGACTTTAGGAGATTGTTTGAAAGACGGACTCGAACGGACTTTGATTATGATACTGCTGCTCATACCACTAGTTTTCATTAATACTACAGTATATACTATCGCTGCTGCTGCAGCTTCTAATAATTAATAGTAATAATAATTATTTATAATAATAAAATCAGAGTGGATCTTTCTTGTTTGTCCGCCCAGGATGGGGGGCAGGGTAGGTATGGGATCGGTAGGGTAGAGGAGACATGACACATCCACCCTCCTCCTGCAAACCTGTTTGTCCTCCTTAGGTACGGACGGGGTAGGCAGGGGATCAGGGGGGAGGAGGGGAGATATGACACATCCACCCTCCTCCTGCAAACCTGTTTGTCTGCCCGGGTGAGGGCAGGATAGGTATGGGATTGGGAAGGTAGAGGAGACATGGCACATCCATCCTCCTCCTGCAAACCTGTTTGTCCTCCTTGGGTCAGTGGAGTAGGCAGGGGATCGGGGGAGGGGGAGAGATATGACACATCCACCCTCCTCTTGCAAACCTGTTTGTCTGTCCCGGGTGAGGGCAGGGTAGGTATGGGATCGGAAGGGTAGAGGAGACATGACACATCCACCCCCCTCCTGCAAACCTGTTTGTCCTCCTTGGGTACGGGTGGGGTAGGCAGGGGATTGGGGTGGGGTAGTAGGGGAGATATGACACATCCAACCTCCTCCTGCAAACCTGTTTGTCTGCCCTGGGTGGGGGCAGGGTAGGTATGGGATCGGAAGGGTAGGAGAGACATGACACATCCACCCCCTTCTTTCAAACCTGTTTGTCCTCCCCGGATGGGGGAGGGGTAGGTATGGGATCGGGAGGGTAGGGGAGACATCATACATCCGCCCTCCTCCTGCAAACCTGTTTGTCCGCCCTGGGTGCGAGCAGGGTAGGTAGGGGATCGGGAGGGTAGGGGAAACATGATGGGCAGCGCCGGGTTCCATCAAGCTCGTAATAATAATAATAATGCATTACCCAAGAATCACCCGAGAGCCTACAATACGGCGGTGACTGACTGACTGTACTGTAGTTCGTTACTGAAGCATCACGTAAGTCGTGCAATAGAGCGGTGGCGGCTGATCGAGTGTTGTTCGACTGAAATCTAATGCCACATAAACTCATTCAGTCCAAAATACTTGGATTAATATTTCCACTCCTGACATCCACAACCTTGAATGTAAAAAAAGGTAAAATTTTTCGAGAGACGCAGTGTGCAGATAAGGTGCACTACACTCGTCTCGGCACTCAAGTTATCTAATGGGATTCTGAAGTAACTTTCTGTCTCGACTGTGTACTCTAGTCAGTAATTAGGGCAGAGCCTTCTTTTCTTCGTGACGCTACTCCAATTTTTTCCCTTGAAGAAATGCGCTCTCTCTCTCTCTCTCTCTCTCTCTCTCTCTCTCTCTCTCTCTCTCTCTCTCTCTCTCTCTATATATATATATATATATATATATATATATATATATATATATATATATATATATATATATATATATATATATATATATATATATATATATATATATATATATATATATATATATATATATATATATATATATATATATATATATATATATATATATATATATATATATATATATATATATATATATATGTATATATATATATATATGTATGTATGTATGTATATATATATATATATATATATATATATATATATATATATATATATATATATATATATAAAATGGTGTGTGTACATGAATAAAAAAATGTGGAAATGTGTGATGAGAGCTGGGGAATGGCCCGTAGTACTGAAAAAGAAGTAAATGCAATCACCGGCCACCGACGTAACCAACAGGAAGAACACACCACAAAGAAGAAGGAACGGCTATATGTAATACTGTAATAGTTGTTACGGGCAAACGCCGCTGTCATCGGACTCTTATCGCGACGTCGATTCTTCCGAGCCAGTGGGAGCGCAATCAAATCAAATCAAATGCCAAGGTCGGGAGTTTTGAGTGTGACACCAAGACGTTTTGGACTGATCATCACCATTATTGTTTTGGTACGCATTCATTTTCCCCAAAAGGTCACGAATTCACATAGAAGTTTTTTACTGCCATCCACTTCCTAACACAGGTAAATGGAGAATGATTCTGCTTCAACAAGGTATAGAACATAATGGATAGAATATACAATTTAGGCCGACGGCCAAGCGCTAGGACCTATTGGGTCATTCAGAGCTGACAGGAAAATTGAGAGTAAAAGGTTACAATAGGTGTAACAGGGGGAAACCCTCGCAGTTGCAATATGAAACACTTGTTAGAAGAGGGTGGAAAGTACGATGGAAGAAAGGCCATGAAAGGCGGTACAGTAAAAGGAATGAAAGGGGTTGCAGCTAGGGCCAAAGAGACACTGCAAAGACCTTCAAGTAATGCCTACAGTGCACCGCGTGTGAGGTGCACTGACGGCACTAACCCCCTACGGTGTCAACAAGCTACAGTGCAGATTCATTTACCTCAGCAGAAAGGTCAATGGGCTCCCACACTTGTGCACAGCAGGAGGCATCTCGGAGGTTCTGAACGGCCAACACCCCTCTCCTCTCATCTTCTGCGCCTATCTGGCGGACTAATTATCCTTCTCCATTACATCAGGTGGTCGGTCCACTGTTCATGTCTAGTCCAGTAGTGTTTCCCTGAATGTCTGAATTATTACAACCTTTCGAATAAAGTGTTTCACTTCTTTATATTTGCTTGTTTGAGATGTTTTGTATTTGTGGACGAATTCATTGAATAAAGTGGGTGCCGTGTGCTCAAGCTGTCTTTTCTGAAGCTTTGTCTTTATTTATTTATTATTATTTTTTTGTAACCCTCTTTCATTCTCGTATATTCTGCATGTCCAGTTCATTCGTGTGATTGTACTAAACATTTAATTTTTTACGCACTTCATTAAAACGTAGACAAAAATACAAGTTATGTCGTATCCCTGACTTTAATAGTCAGCCAGTTGGGTTATAATATTTGAAAATTTAACAACAATTTGACCGCCTTAACATTCCTTTGAGTACTTCTGTTGTTAATGTTAAACCATTATAAAGGTAGTTACAAATACATACCCACAAAGAAATATATAATTCGAATACAATCCCATTTAGACACTTATTTAAAAAATATAATTTATATCACTTATGACGGTAATGTCCATTTTTCCAAGTGTGTGTGTGTCATCTTTCACATTACTGTGTTCAATTACTGGACCGCTATGATTCACACAGCTTTATTTCATTTGTAACTTTTGACATTTCTTTTTTTTTTTTTACAAAATTCCCTCTGGTCTCTACACACATGCCCTACGCGTTATCAGTTCATTTCACCTTCGTTGCCACTCCAAATGCGTATTGCCTCAGTAACGGCCTTTTTATTTCGGAAATGAGTCTCTAAAGGTTGCCTGACCTGAAAAAGATTGTTAAATAATAACAAACTTCATTCATCACAAAACATAATGAACACTGCCCAAAACTATGCCTAGTGGGGGGGAGGGGGTAATTCCTCTCGACTTTTCCCTGCTGATTTGCAATTTTCAAATGGCATTCGAAAAGGTGACGGCATTCCAGAGGGTCGTCTTCACCCCCATCCCTTGTAAGTCCTATAAAAAGGAAAAAGGCTCGGCGTACTGTTTCGCGCACTGCAACATCATCCACTAAGGTTACCAATGTGCTATTACCATCAACAGTGGGTTTAAGAACATTCATCAAAGAACAATGCTGCTTCAATAGTGTATTTTTCTAGAAGTTGCACACATCCTACTGATTTCATGTTTTGAGATAAACATCTGACGTTGACTTTAAAAGACACAAAGGTCATTGTTACATCCTGCTGTATGTATACAGTTGGTGTCAAAACGGCCTTCTTCCCTCGACTGGATCACCCACGAACAACAAATTGTAAATGCATCCATTCTCATCGATTCTGCACATTCAGCCTCCCGCTATACGGCAAAAACAACCAATTATAATATTATTATGACCTCCAGTATTGTTATTGGTGTTACAATGATAAGGACTATCAGCAGTAGTTACAGTAACAGTCGTAGCTTTCAGTCAAATCATCATGAAACCACATAACCACCGTCACATTTACATTACAGAGCCATTCAGGGAAACAAGTTTAAAACCACGATCAATGACTCAAGACTAAACAAACAACAGCGGACGACAGCAGATGAAGTTTAACTACTACTCATACTCAAATGCCTGAAATGACTCGATGCTTACAAACCGCCGCGACGCAGGAAAGGCCCAACCACAGCAAGAGTACAATAACACCAAGACAAAGAATAATGAACACAAGAGGCCAAGTCAATCCACATTTCGGCAAAAAAAAAAAAAAAAAAAATTAAAAATAGAATTGCAAAAACCATCTAGACAAAGGAAAGGAAGAAGAAGAAGAAGAAGAAGAAGAAGAAGAAGAAGAAGAAGAAGAAGAAGAAGAGAGAGAGAGAGAGAGAGAGAGAGAGAGAGAGAGAGAGAGAGAGAGAGAGAGAGCGATTACCTCGTCGAGACCATCGCATTTCACATATACGATGGTCTAAACTCTCTCTCTCTCTCTCTCTCTCTCTCTCTCTCTCTCTCTCTCTCTCTCTCTCTCTCTCCACCCTAGCTACGGCTTCTGGTATCGAACACGAGATCATTCAAGATGTGCGTGCTATCACTTGCGATATACCGTCTGAGAGAGAGAGAGAGAGAGAGAGAGAGAGAGAGAGAGAGAGAGAGAGAGAGAGAGAGAGAGAGAGAGAGAGCCAAAGGGCGGGGTGGATACAAGCGTGGCATTATGCCAAAGGCAAGAGAGAGAGAGTGACTCAGTGCCTATGAGGGCTACTTTGGTCATAACCAAAAATTCTCGGTTAAAAATTATGGGGGAAAAAGAAAGCGGGGCTCACCACAATCTTACTTCATGCTTTATTCTCCGATCCCGTGCCACACTTACCTGAAAGGAGAAAAGGAAGGGTTAATTCTTAAAATAGGTCTATAGAATGCAAAACAATTAACCTGCACAATTAAGAGAATATCGATTTATAAAATATACTGCACAAAATACGAAATAACACAGCAAATTCTAGTTAATACTATAACACTATATATATATATATATATATATATATATATATATATATATATATATATATATATATATATATATATATATATATATATATATATATATATATATATATATATATATATAAAATAATAAATAATAAACTACATTCTAATTGGGGGGATAAAGAACAGCAGACAACACTTAAAGGATATAAAAAAATAGATATCTCTTTACAGGATGAGGTAAAGCTGAAACCGCAAAAATATGAACGTACAGTATTCAAGTCTAATAAAACAGATTTGAATAAAAATCTTACCAAATTTCGAAACGTTCATGATACTGCTTAAACCTTTATTGACCTCAAAACTTACAGCTGTTGGCATACAAAAAAGAAAAAAAAAAGTTTACAACAAGTCTTAAGAAAAAGTCCCTCCCTACAAGAACTCTCAATTGCAATGACACTCCGTAACAAAAGTGTGGCACTTCTTTCAGCGTGTCACAGGCCGACTAAGTTAAAACTAGTGCAACACATCATATAGATCATAAAAAGAGGCATAATGAAAAAATAAAACACCTGGGTTTGGGAAGACGAATCTTAGCTCGGAAACTGCTTACGGGCTACATAATTACTAAGCGAACCACTTGACATAAAAATGATTAGCCTAGACGATTATGCAATAAGGAGACAAGAATAAGGGGAATTATTTCAAGATGACTATCTTTTATCGCTTTAAAAACTGAAACCTTAGAAATGGAGAGTGACTTGTGGAATTTGGAAATAAAAATACAATTGAAACGTGTAGGATAAACTGCAGCCAACACGCGCGCACGACTACATACGTTTACATAAATATACGAGGTGTCTCAAAAGTAATGAAACTAAATTCACAAAGTATACATTTATTGGAAAGTTTTACAAAGGAACACTTTTCTCCCTCAAAATAACACCCCCTAGAATGAATAGAGCGGTTCCAGCGATTTTTCCATTCTTCGTAGCAGTGCTGGAAGTCATTTTCCGAAATGTTGTTAAGACTGGTAGCCACAGCTCTTTGGATGTTCTCCAAGTTCCCACAATGAGTCCCTTTGAGGTGAGATTTCAGTCTTGAGAAAATTAAAAAAAAAAAGTCACAGGGGGCCGGATCTGGGCTGTAAGCTGGGTGTGGAAGCGTTGCAATGGGTTTCTTGGCCAAAAATTCGTTGAGAGACAAGGCGGTGTGACATGGTGCATTGTCTAGTTAATCCAAGAAGTGGTAATCTCAGGGCGAACCCCCAAAACTCCTTTTCTCATACGTTCGAGAACTTCTCGGTAAAAGTAGTTTGGTTAACAGTGGTCCCCTGAGGTACAAACTCTTTGAGGATGACCCCTTTTGCATCGAAAAACACAATCAACATCGATTTCACTCGAGCTTTGGTCATGCTTGCTTTCTTCGGTTTGGGTGATGCTGGAGTGTGCCTCTCACAACTTTGACGTTTTGTTTCGGGATCGTACTCGAACAACCATGATTCGTCACCAGTCATCACTATTTTTTGAACATGTCTGGTTCAGTAGACAAACAATTTACAGTATCCTAACAAATGGAAAGATGAGTTTCTTTCTGTTCCTCAGTCTAGTTCTTGGGCACAAGTTTGGCACAAATCTTCCTGGTGTTCAAATCCAAGGTAACAAATCGATGGACGACTGTTTTTGGTATTCCTCCTCCATCAGCAATGGGTCTGATGTTCATTCGCCTGTCAGTGTCCAGGACAGCCTTCACATGGGCAACATTTGCAGCTGTTCTTGATGATGAGGGGAGCCCAGATCTGGTTCATCCGCAACATTTTCACGGCCGTCCTTGAAGGTCGTATGGCATCCGTAGATTTGTGTTCTTGACAGTGCATGTTGTCCATACGCAGAATTAATCACTTCAACCGTTTCTGAAAAGGATCTCCCAGTAAAGCACAAAATCTGACAGCACAACGCTGTTCGATAGATGGCTGCATCTCGGATTGAAACGGGACTGCCAGACACCGCAGCACTTCTTAACGAACCTACTTCTTCTAATTTGCTTGTATTCAACTGGCAGTAGTTACAACGTCTCCTCCATATCCCTATCTACCCACCCCACTCCCTGATTGGATTACACACCACGCCCACCAAGGATGACAAAATTTGTTTCATTACTTTTGGGACACCGTATGTATATGAGAGAGGCAGACACTTTGCTATCCGTGTAGACATCCCGGGATTATATTTGTAATCAACGGATAGGTTTGCTTAAAAAGCAAATGGATGTTACAGACTAAATACACACACAAAACAAAGCCACTACAACAAATTCTAAAAGCATAACAAACATCTCACACGTCTCGAACTCTCGCCATACCCGCGCAATAACTTCTCGCTGCTGGGAAAAAAGGGCGTTGGGTCGGGTATGATACATGAAACATACGCTACCAGGGTCTAAGCGATGTCAGGCAGGGCAGCCGATCGAGACCACAGGTCTACCCCAAAGCCAAATCAAAAAGTCCTTCAAAAGAAGGCATCGTGCTTACCCCATACAAAAATGGGAAAGAAGCACGTTAAAAGAAGAAGAAGAAGAAGAAGAAGATATATATATATATATATATATATATATATATATATATATATATATATATATATATATATATATATATATATATATATATATATACATATATACATAATATATATATATATATATATACATAAATATATATATATAATATATATATATTTTTATATTCTGCTGTTTGCCCTCTCTGCATTATTTACTAAGAATATCATTCTAAAAAAAGATAGGAAGGCGTCTCTGTCGAAGCTAAGAGAATGCAAGCGAGGGCGGTAGGCAGTGTTTTTAAAAAAGTAACGTCTTAGTAGGGAATAGGTTAGCATTAGAGTCCTCAACCAACAGGGAGGGTTTTCACCAAGTAACCTCTAGTGAAGGTGGTCGTAAGCTTCCTTTTTCCCTTTGCTTTTGGCAATGTCTCTGTCAATTTTTCAGACTGCCGGGGGCTATGGAAGAGTGTCGTACAAACAGCAGCCCTGACCTGACCTCACGCCAAGAGAGAGAGAGACCTACCGTCGTAAAACAAGCGCGCATCCGTGCTCCGAGCAACTTTATCCTTTGTCCTTTCCTGTCTGTTGTCTTACTCAGTGAATCGACAGCAAGTGTTCTTCGAGAATTCCGATCAGCAGTTGCATTGCGCAAGCAACCTATGTAACGGTAAGTCTGGAATTGACAAGGTTTTTGTCGATTTGCTAGTATCTCTTCCACTGTACTTAAATTTTTCCACTGTTTCCCCTTCAGCCACCATTTACGAGAGAACCTGGTATAATCATATTTCTTTTATTAAGTCTAGTATATGAATGATGATCACTGCCTAGTGAAAATTGCATAAGCTATTCCCGTGCAGTAAGCAGGAATTAAGGAAATTCAAGTGTAAGAAAATTTCAGGCAAGCCGTGGATCCTGATCACCTTTGCTTGGAAGAGAAATATCCTTTCCCAATACTAAAACTGTGTACGATATCCGCTAGAGTACAAACATTCGTTGCGTTATATTTTTTTTTAATGGAAGCAGGGAAAATTGATTGTGTCAGACAATGACTAATGGTTCATGTGATTTCCTTTGCTTTCACAGTACATTTTTTCTTTGTCGGGACTAGGTGGGTAATGAAAGGGGTTTGATGTAATTCATTTGTTACAAAGTAATCCATATTCCATATGTAGCCTAGTTCCGACTGGCGACCTAATCCAATTGAGTAATTGTCTGTCTTTTGAGGGTAACTTTTAGCTTCAATTGACAGTTTATGTACGTACGTCCTTGGCGAAGCAGGGCTACATAACTTACATTAATTAATTAAGAAACTCATCAACCAAAGCCCACACATAACACTGGCGATCTCGCTAGGACTCTAATTAATTTAGAGAGAAAAGAATTGGGAATCAAATTAATTACACATCAATATCAGAGAAAAGTCAGATCATATTTAATTTCATGCTGTTCTTCCAAACAGGCAGACAGGACAAGGCATAATAGCAATAAGAATACCATTTTTATAATTAAGAAATTAGAGTAGGTAGGGAAGTGTGCATTGAGAGCAGCTAATATATAATTTATAGTGTACAATTTACAAACTTTTACATGAAATGTTGCCGAGTTCGGACACGCTGCCACCCACATATTCCCCAAGGTCGTTGGCTGAGTTATCAAGTCATATTTAATATTTTGCTATTTTCCTAGGCCAAGGATTAATGCATGATACTGATTTTGAATGAGTTAACCATTGCGAGACAAAGAACTGAGAAATTGTGCCTAATGTTTCTCTCGTAGGTAGGGAGGGCAAAATTTGTGAAGCTCGTTGAATTTCAAAAGCAGTAACCGCATTCGTCACTCCGAAGAGGCCCCAAGCAAGCGTAACGGAGTTAAGTTTTCATATCGCGGGAAGTATATCAAAATTCTGTCTCATTAATATAGCAAGCGAACGACAACCGTTAATTTCATAATTTGCATATCCAAGTAACAAATTCAGGCCATCACAGATCCATTCCTTTTCTTTCCTCGAACTAAGCATGGCGGAAGCGAACGGAAATTAATTCTGCGCAAGAAAAAAAAAAAGAGAGGAAAAGAGTAGCTCATAGTAACTTCGTTTTCCATCTCCATAATGTAAAGTCCTTTGCATTGTTGTGTATTTAGTTAAAATTTGTATTCCTACATTTGCTTTGTTCATTTTGTGAGAGGAATTCGAGTGCTTTGCATGCGATCCATGGTAAACAAATGCTGCGCTTGAGACATTGTATATTCATTGGCCGAGACCGCTCCTAGCCACATTTTGTTCTGAATTTTGCTGTGTTATAATGGGATTCATCTGACATTTTGGAACCCTTGCTGACCGCTCCCCATGTCCGCCACCTTAAAACCTTTTTTGTTATTTGTGTGATTGGTTTGTGGGGGCACCACAGTCACCATAGCTCTGCCTTAATTGCCACTTCAGGAACTGCTTTGTTTGCATAGTAATCCTACTCGCAAAATCTTAGACAGAAATAGACTTCAATAGATAGGATATGGGATAGGATTCCCTGCAATAGATAAAAACAAGACAATTTAGTCAGGGAGTGATAAGGCTTACTTAGGAAATATATAACAAAAGTTCCTGTACAAATCCACTGTCATAAGAAATTATATGAAAGAAAAAAAAACTAATCATTTTTTAATTATAACTTCTCAGAGTAAGATGCATGGCTCGAGCCACAGGGAGAGTTATGATTGCTGAGACAATCCCCTAAAACAGCCCAAGAAGACGCATCTCCAAATAAGAACCCTGCCAGTGTGCAGTTATAATAATTTTACTTATTTTCTCAAGCAGCACAAATTTGCTGGCTGAATTTCTCTCTCTCTCTCTCTCTCTCATATACTCAAGTAAGCATTCAACCTAACCTCTGAGTATACGTGCACCGAATTCATAGAAAGAACGGGCCAACACCGGGATAATTAATTAAACTAACCCAATTAACCAGAAACACCTCTGTCCCACAAATAGATGAGGACAAGAGAAGATTAATTACAGTTAGAAACTGTTGGTCACGAGTGAGGTCTTTTATCCAGACCTAAGCAGAAAGTAGCCTTTCTCCCTCTGCATGAAAAGGGAGTGGCACAGCGGGTACTGGAACCAGTCACTCATGAGGGCCTCAAAATCAACCACAATTTGCTTTTCCTTTTCCACAGTGCCACTAATCTGAGGCACTGTCTCAAACTGAATAGCTTACAACTCTCTCCCTCTTTTACCATCCCTTTCCCACTCATTTGTTACACTCTG
Source organism: Macrobrachium rosenbergii (assembly GCF_040412425.1). Taxonomy (NCBI): domain Eukaryota; kingdom Metazoa; phylum Arthropoda; class Malacostraca; order Decapoda; family Palaemonidae; genus Macrobrachium; species Macrobrachium rosenbergii. Next base: position 60,008,823 of record NC_089761.1, read on the forward strand.
CTGGGGTAGAGTGCATTTTTCTTAAATACACACTAGTTGGACTCAAGTAAAGGGTTCCTAGGAACGCACTAACACCATAGTGCCACCAACCAAAGAAGAAAAAACCCAGAAAAAAGAAACACAGAAGAAAAGTACTTTTGTACCTCAGTTCCACCAGTACATAAAGATACTGAGTGCCACCAGTGTGACCTTTACACGGCACACTCAACCACAGCGCCACCTTATTGAAAAGGTGCCACATCACTGAAGTCACCCTAAATCTGAGGGACACTTCCTTGCTGCCCAAGTACATCCAGTTGACACGGATAGACGCCCTTACCCACCAGAACCATGGCAACAGAGAATCATAGGGCCTTCATGGAGCTGGGGACGGCGGCAGGTCTCACGGGACTGGACCTTACCAAATGGGTTAAGGAACAGCTGGATGACTTGGCCAAGCAAGAGAAGGAAGAGACTGGAACGGTGGAATTATGAAGCCGAACAGAGGGTGTATGAGGAAGAATGGAGGAGGTATGAGGCTGAACAGGGGCAGCTGAAAGACGAAAGAGAAGAAAGGAGAAGACAGCATGAGTTAGCCTGCAAGGAGAGTGAGCTAGCTGTCAAAGAAAAGGAGCTCAAGCTGGAAAGAACAAGAAGAGAAAATGCTGAAGCTATGGCTATACAACAAGCCTCCAACCCCACACCTGCTGCGCCAAATGCTCCTATCTTGAGCATTAATTTCCTCATCCCCAAGTGGACTGAGGATGAGCCAGAAGCATGGTTGGAGGAAACAGAGGCACTCTTCGATAACTACAGCACCACAGAGACGGAGAGGGCCTTAGTGCTAGTCAAGCACTTGGAGGGAAAAGCTAAGGCAGCACTTCGCTCACTGGAGAAGTGTCAGAGAGGCAACATGGTTGAAGCATGTAGAGTCATCACAAAGGCCTACGGAATAACCCCAGAGAAATGGAGATAGCGGTTCTGAGGTCTTGCCAAGGAAGTCGGCTGATCCTGGACTGAATGGGCCTGTCACAAGACCCAGTCTGGTACCCGCTGGCTTGACTCCTTGTCTTGCACTACGTTTGAGGACCTCTTCAATCGGACCATGCTGGAGGATCTTTATCAATGTGTGTCTGGGCCCCTTGCTGTATATCTAAATAATAAGAAACCCACCACCCTTATGGAAGCCTGCCATATGGCTGAGTCATGGGAAACCTTCAACCAGTCCCACAGCACATCTCAGCGGCGCAAAGTGCCCCCTGGATACCTCTCAGGCTCGACTTGCCCGAAGAATGGACTGCCTAGCAAGCCTCCGTGCAGCCACTGTAAGAGGGTGGGGCACACTGAAGCTGAGTGCCGATACAAGCTTGGCACTAACCAGCAGAAGATACTTTACCCCGAGAGACTGGAGACCCAGTTCATCTCCGTGGCCCCCCTTAAGGGATCTAGACTGCCCGTGACCCTTACGGTCACAGCAGACACCGCAGCAGACATTAGCTTAATTTCCAGGGCCCAAGTGCCAGCCGGGGCCACAGATGACGAGAAAACCCAGTGGGAGATGAAGTGGATAGAGGGCCACACCATTACCGTTCCCAGTCAAGCCCCAGGTCACGACACCTTGGGGCACGCTACCCCACCACCTTGGCGCAGTGGGTGGAATTCGGGCCAGAGTGGATTTCCTGTTGGGTCGGGACCTCCTCTGGGAAGCCCTTCACCAACGCCACTTCGCAGCCGTGCTACCTCCTCCACGGAGGCCCAGACTGTAAGAGAACCCCACGAAGGAAAACCACACTCCACCCACCGAAGTGACCAGCGGAAGGGGCACACACCGAACTGTTCTTGGCCTAGTCCTCTCCATTAACGAAGGGGCAGCCAACAAAGAGGTCCTCCCTCTCCCCGAAGAGACATTCAGGAGGAGCAGTACTGCTGTAGGATGTGTAAGCGGACAGGCCACTCCACTAATTGGGAGGGCTGCCCTAGTAAGCAACCCCCAGTGGACGCCCCTGAGCAAGACTCTCCGAGAGGCTCTGATCTCCAGCTGGGGCAGGAATCTCTGCTGCAGCCAAATTCAAGCCATCCGCGAGGTATTGCACCTCTGAACCCTCAAGCACTGACAGTGCCATGCTCCATCCGACTTGAACGCTGAGCCATCAATTAAGAAGGACCCTGTGCCTGGTCCAAATCATGAGGTGGATCCCCCTCCGGGAGATCCAGGATCCCTCACGGCACTAGTCATGGCAACTGGAGAGCCTCCAGCACCTGACACTTCTCCTTCACCAAATCTGCCCCCAGAGGATGAACCCCTGGTGGACCAAACTGTTACACCTTACTCAGTGAATCGACAATAAGTGTTCTTCGAGAATTCCGATCGGCAGTTGCACTGCGCAAGCAACTCATGTAACGGTAAGTCTGGAAGCGACAAGATTTTTGTCGATTTGCTAGTATCTCTTCCACTGTACTTAAATTTTTCCACTGTTTCCCCTTCAGCCACCATTTATGAGAGAACCTGGTATAATCATATTTTTTTTATGAAGTCTAGTGTATGAATTATGATCACTGCCTAGTGAAAACTGCATAAGCTATTCCTGTGCAGTAAGTAGGAATTAGGGAAATTCAAGTGTAAGAAAATTTCAGGCAAGCCGTGGATCCTGATCACCTTTGTTTGGAAGAGAAATATCCTTTCCCAATACTAAAAGTTAAGTTAAGTATACCTTAGTTTTGCCAGACCACTGAGCTGATTAACAGCTCTCATAGGGCTAGCCCAAAGGATTAGACTTATACTGTGTACAATATCCGCTACAGTACAAACATTCGTTGCGTTTTATTTTTGTTTACAGAAGCATGGAAAATTGACTGTGTCAGATGCTGACTAATGGTTCATGTGATTTCCTTCGCTATCACAGCACATTTTTTTTGTTGGGACTAGGTGGGTAATGAAAGGGGGTTTGATGTAATTCACTTGTTACAAAGTGATCCATTATCCGACTGGTGACCTAATCCAATTAAATAATTGTCTGTCTCTTGAGGGTAACTTTTAGCTTCAATTGACAGTTTGTGTGTGTCCTTGGCAAAGAAGGGCTACATAATTACATTAATTAATTGAGAAACTCATCAGCCAAAGCCCACATGTAACTATATATATGCGTGTATGCATGTATGTGTGTATATATATATATATATATATATATATATATATATATATATATATATATATATATATATATATATATATATATATATATATATATATATATAATTTTATATATATATATATTTATATATATATATATATATATATATATATATATATATATATATATATATATATATATATATATATATATATATATATCATTCCCAACCAATGCCTTACACCTTTCAAGGACTGACTGAGCGAGCGTTCATTCCGCCAATCTTAACGCGGGGAGGGACGAGATAAATGCCCTGGGCTGCAGGTTGTCAACATTTGAAGGCTTCTGATAAGGAGCCTCAAGTCACTGATATTACATAAATACCTGTTACATCTCTGGAACCCATTATTACTATTGCTATTTCGAAGGAAGGCGTCGACCGCTCTTCTCTAAGCTTTTACACAAACTGATCATTCTATAATATGGAAGGCTAATGGCATTTGAGCTTCCTCTATAGTAGCAGTAAAAATAATAACCACTGTGAAAATTAATATAATAATAATAAAAAGAAACTACTGTGACAATGAATAATATTATAAATATAAAATAATAATTCGCTGCCTATCGCTTGTCAATCGCAAACGCTGCTTATCAGCTATATACATAACTACATCTAACTTGATCCAAGTACTTAGTTGCTCAAGTACTGACGAGAGTTGCAACACGTTTAAAAAATAAATACCGTATGCATTACTGATCTTGAGATCTTGAGGTATTTCACAACAACAACAACAACAACAACAACAACAATAATAATAATAATAATAATCCTATTTTCTCGTGAAACAAATTTATTGCGCTTAAAGATTTCAGGTACAGTTTACTCAGCCTGATAAATCGGGGGCTTAAGATTACTCGGCGGGATGGAAATCCCTCCTTGACTTGGGGCGACCCTCTTATTTCCCAGGAGGTTGCGCTCTGGGTCAGAGTCTGCCCTTCCCTTCAAGAGTAAACAATTGCAAGGCTCTGCCTTGCCGAGCTCAAGTTCGAATATCTGTGGTTAAGACTTGATGGACTGCGGAATGCTGTGGGGCAATTTGCAGAGCTAAAACATGTGGCAGGTTATGTAAGCCTGCTAAACTACGAGTCAAATGCATAGCCGTAGTGGCTGGTCAAGTTTATCGGTTAACATCAGAGTTAAGGTTTTAACCAGAAATGTGCTGCGGCAAAACGCGGAAAACCAGAGAGAGAGAGAGAGAGAGAGAGAGAGAGAGAGAGAGAGAGAGAGAGAGAGAGAGAGAGAGAGAGAGAGAGAGAGAATCTTGCAATACTAATTTCCAGAGCAAAAAACCTGAACAAAATAGACCAAATAATTACAACTTCTCCAAAGCAATTACTTGTTGAAAGAGAGTGTGTGTGTGTGTCCTGTAACAACGAAGATGCAGAAAATGTTCGAGGCATTACTTCACCCATGAAGAGCGATTCCCAAACACCCAACTTTCAAGGTGAAACTTTTTGTCCATTTCACGAGACACGAAACAGGTGTTTTCCAAAATGCGGCCCTACTCCTTTTCTGCTTCTTTTCAAACATGCACAGTTGCCAGGTATGTATCCAAGAATGTCTTCCAACTTCCTTCTTTACAAAGAAGTCTGTTTCCTCTGGGGCTAAGTCCCCCCTTTTTCTTTCCCTTGGTGCCTGGAGTAGGCCAGGGAATTAAGTTCCCTTCGTATCGGCCTCCCAATGAAATATTTGACCTTTAAAGCTTACGAATTCTAATCATGCACTAAATCGCCCAATATTGGATATCTTTAAAAGTTGAATCTAAGCGTCTTTTCAGTGGACCAAGAGACACTAAATTCAATTATTTGTGGATATAATTTTGTGGGTGACTTATGCCCAAACGCTATTGCAATTTAGAGCACTTCGTACACTTACGATCAAATATTCGAATTCTGTATACAGTCTACTACCTGTATACACCTTAAAAAGCTAAGGCCCTGGGTCGCGCAAAAATGCGTAGTTACATTTTGTATCTCAAGTTTTCAGTTTTCTCCATTCATCAATTGTGATTCTCTCTCTCTCTCTCTCTCTCTCTCTCTCTCTCTCTCTAAACCCGGGCTATTGACACAGATCTATATCCCTATGAGGAATTACCGCCTCCTTCAACTCTTCCCCAAATTACGTCTAACATAAGGGGTGAATTACAATACAAGTGGACAGCACTCAAAGATGAACTACATCAAGGTCTGCGACACAGATGGACGTTCGATAACAGAGACGAGTTTCAAGAGGAGCACCACAAAAAAAGAAAGAACGAACTACATCATCATAGACCTCATAATATGAGAGCCCCACCAGAGAAGAAAAATTTGAGGAATGAGTTAGCAAGTTCGACTCTCCTGACCACCTCCCCAACACCGTTGCCAGAATCCTCTGACGAATATCCACAACTCCAACGCGATTCACTACTTCCCCTCCCTCCCCCCAACTCTAACCCCCAAAACACGCCCACTCCCTCGCACAACACCAGCCCAAATCCTTCAGCAAACCCCCGTCTCTCTCTCAATGTCAATGCCGCAAAAATTGCCAGCGGAATGATTTCATGATATAAGCAACACTGACGATTTGGTTTACTAACGGTTGTGCGCTGCGATGCTTCGTTTTGCTAATGTGCTGTTATTGTAATGTTGGGTCGTGTGAAGCTTCAACTTTCTTCATAATTGGTTTCTTTAGTTGAGTGGTTTGCCACACAAACATATCACTTCAGCAACACTAACTACGTGCATTACGACAAAAAAAATTTACAAATACCAGACAATGCAATAATTATAGTCCGGGTAATCAACCATCTCTCTCTTTCTCTCTAGTGTAAAACTTTCGAGTCTACAGAAACTCACCAAAGGTCATCAGCGTCTCCATTTATTATATAACAATCGTCTGAAGCAATTAAATAATTACTGAATAATTACCCCCAAAGTAACCTTTACCTGAGACCCATGAATTTATTTAAAAGATCTGGGACGAACATGCCTTTATCAATAAAGAATATATGTTCATAAAAATGGACATACCACAGAATTAAGCGTCAGGCTTCCCTTTAGACTTTAGAGACACTGAAAATACTTCTAGAACAGTGCTGGAAGTTAGGCGCAACGCAAGTTAGTCATGGCATAGTGGAAAGTACTTCAGGCGAGCGCTCACGTGAAGCCTTCATTATGTTAAACTAAACTCTTATTCGGGGTTATTAATGGTGTGTGTGTGTGTGTGTGTGTGTGTGTGTGTGTGTGTGTGTGTGTGTGTGTGTGTGTGTGGTCTCAACAGCTGTGGTTATTGATGTTTAAAGATATAATTCATTTGAATGAAGAAACGTAACGTCCTGACCATTTTACCAAGATATATATGTTGAGATCCCACAAAACACTGACACAGGAGGTCTGGAGACGATAAATGAACCTGGCACCAGCTTCTACTAAATGGAATATTTCAGATACGAAATTACAGGTAATTATTTTTTCATCTGAAGACAACGAATGAATGCACATATTTCAGGTAGACTATTTTAAACCTGTTATTCTATATTAGGCAACTGTCATATATTCATCGTTAAATTCATTAATGCACGATAAACATTTTGATGAACTGAAAAGCACCTTTTCTGTGATATAAAAAACAACAGTGATGAAAGAACCCATACTGATGTATGAGTAAACATATATTGATTTATAAATATACATACATCGAGAGCTTTCGAGAACCTGTCAGATTCTTCTTGTCCACTGATGAGGAGAAGAGAGCAACTTCTGGAATGCTCTACGTGTATATATAAATATTTTTAAACACATTTTGACCATTTTATTAACTCATGTGAGTATGAGATTTATATAATAATAGTAATAATAATAATAATAATAATAATAATAATAATAATAATAATAATAATGTAAAACTATACATATATGTCTGTATGTATAAATATATATATATATATATATATATATATATATATATATATATATATATATATATATATATATATATATATATATATGTAATGTATGTATTTATATTTCACGCATTTTGCCAAATACTATCTTATATTCATAGAATATTAGGACATGAATATCATTTAAAGTCGAATTCATTATACCCGGCCGGGGCAGATGTACTTGTCAGGTGTAATTCTCCTTCCGTGAAGGCTATACCCTAGATACAGGAAAATCGCGCCCGCGCGTAAACACACACACACATATATATAATGTATATACATATACACATATATGTACATATATATACATATAATCATATATATACATACAATATATATATATATATATATATATATATATATATATATATATATATATATATATATATATATATACACACACATATACTTCTTGTCGATTCCATACCTCAAACAGCTAATATCTTCCCCGATTCTTGGGAAAAGATACTCCAGTTATTCAGTTTAATTGGCGAGATGTTAGATTTCAACGCAAGGGGAAAATCAAGTTTCACTCTGAGAATCGTTAGAGAGAGAGAGAGAGAGAGAGAGAGAGAGAGAGAGAGAGAGAGACTACCGGAAGGAAAAAGCAGCCTTAGCTATTCAAGGTATAGAAAGAATCGAGCGTCAAGTATTCATCGGCTCTCGAGTGTCTTCTCTAGTCAGCCAAGACTGAAGACAACTATTGACCCACTACCCCACCTTGAGATTGAACTCGTTCTGGAATGCTTAAAGATAAAGGCACCTCAGTGAAGGTAATATCAATATTACTCTTATTATTACTGATAACGAGCACATTCTTCATGTATATGACGACTGCCTGGCAAGTACGAAGAGAGAGAAAATAATAACCTCCGCAAAAGAGAAACAAAGAAGTCAGGTTCAGTATAAATTCAGCAGGGTAACATGGATGGGCCTCCCTTCGCTGTGCCACCTTCCTGCCGAGGGCCGACACCCACAATCCTATTATAGCAACAATATCACCCGCTGCGGAAAACAATGTAAACAATATTGCTGGCTACACCGGACAACATTATTTTCCACTGACGGATAACTACATTACACGTGAAGGCAAATAATGCAAGTATAATGTCTCTCAAGCCCGGTTCGATCCCAACGTGAGGCAGATATTGACTTCTAGATTTTACAAAAAACTCTGTTGGTTTCCATCTCGAAGCGGAGAGCACTACAAAAGATTAAGGTGATTAATAATACTGTATACAGAGAACAATAGATAAAATATTACTCGCCGCAGTGAAAGATATTACCCGTTACAGCTAAACTTATTGCATGTTACGGTGAGTAATGTTACCTGCGACAGCATACTTATTTCTCATATTGGAAAACTTTACCCACTGCGGTGAGTAATATCACCTGTTTTGATCCACCGTTACGACAACCAATATTACCCATAACTGCAAATATTACACGTTACCCAAATACTGCCCGTAACGGAAAACATTACTTGTTACTGCAAACTATTACTTCCCATTTTCGCCCATTACAACGTACAATGATATTTACCATGGAGAATAATATTGCCTGTTACAAAAATAATATCACCAGTAAAGGCAAACATTGCTCATTACTGGCAATAATATTACCCGTTACAAAGACAACAAGACACTTAAGGAAAACGAGTATTACACCTTTCATCAAAACATTTTAACAAATGAAGGCGACTACTACAGTACACAAATTCGAACATCACCCGTAACGGGGAACAAAATGAACACCGACCAAACCTTTGCGCAAGCGTTTACTAACAGAACGCCGGGGAGAATTAATGACCGATTTTTTCAAGCCCACCCTCATTCAACGCAAAAGAACCTCGGATATTTCCTAACCCATGAATGAAAAGCTTACTGCCAAATAAAGCCTTTTCAGCAAGCCGTTCTGCGAAGGCGAATACCCACCCCAATTTATCGTCTTCACAATTCTAAAAACCAATGAAAACGACTTACAAAAGGTCATTGCTGAACTGTGAATCTCTCTCTCTCTCTCTCTCTCTCTCTCTCTCTCTCTCTCTCATAAAATAACGAATATAATTTGATAATAAATCAAACGTAGTATGCATGATTCTTGGAAGACTATTTTAAAAAATGCGCTGAGAGAGAGAGAGAGAGAGAGAGAGAGAGAGAGAGAGAGAGAGAGAGAGAGAGAGAGAGAGAGAGAGAGAGAGGCAGTAGTGTTAGGTGTTAGTCAGGCTACTCGAAGCAAAGGGCCTGATAGTGAGAGTGAGTGTAGGCCGGCTACCTGTAGCATAGTCCCTTTAACAGCAGCAGCTGAATGAGTTACACCTAGTGTAGACACAAGAGAAAATCATACTCACTCTCTCTCTCTCTCTCTAAGGAAAATTCTAAATGGTTTTGCATACATTTAATACTACTGAGAGAGAGAGAGAGAGAGAGAGAGAGAGAGAGAGAGAGAGAGAGAGAGAGAGAGAGAGAGAGAGAGAGAGAGAGATTCCGCTCAGACCACACTGGCGAAGAGAGCATCTTGGCGACTGTCAGGAACTCGGAAGCCATATTTCCCGTGGCCTCACTAAAAGTGGAGACGAACCGAACCATCCCCAACCATATGAGTATTTTTACATTTACAGCCGTCCGTATGTGGTCTCGAATAACGTGACTCTTTCCTACCCACGGAATCTCTCCCCTGCCCGTGACGCACTTCGTCCCACCCTCACAACACATTGCCCTACAAAAGGAAGCCTTCTCCAAATACCAATTCAGCTACCCTTGCCTGTGAAAAATTCCCCTCTTCAATACATTTTCTCTCGTGTAAAAATACGAACACCTCTTACCCCCGGATTCTTTCTTATACCCTCAAGATAATACTATAGTTTTGCGTACAATAAATTGGTCCCGTTTCAGTATCATTCAAAAGAATGAATCATCACAAAAGCGCTATTAATAGTCTTAACCACCTTAAACGAGAGAGAGAGAGAGAGAGAGAGAGAGAGAGAGAGAGAGAGAGAGAGAGAGAGAGAGCCCACTCCAACAAAAGCATCTAGCCCGATGAGCTCCTGTCCACTACCGAGCTGTAGAAGGGCTAGGACGCGTCTTTGGACATGAAACAAAGCCTACCCAACTCTGGTGGTTGGCCTAAGCCTTCAAAAGTTCTGGTGATAAGCCAATTCTAAAGCTGTTTGGTCTTTGGGGATGAGAGAAAATCTACAGAAGCCTTGGGGATGGGTCACAGGCCACAAAAGTCTTTGGGGATGGTCCAAAGTTGGAATGGATTTAAATCTTGAGGGATGGCACACTCTTTGAAGACCAATGTGCAAAGTAAGGAGATGGATCTACGTTAATATTATTAGACTTCGGGATGGACCAAGCTGTACAAGCAAGTCTATGTGGAAGGCCCAAAAATTTGATTATGGTGCCTCCACTTCAAGCTATTGTTTCGCTTCTGACATGCCGCAATAAATGTGAATTATTTAGCTTTAAAATGATATCAATATTAGCATTCTCCGAGCATGACAACTTGACACAACCAAGCCCGTGAGAAATTTCGTTGTATGAACGTGGTCAGCAACAAACAGGTGATACACACTAAAAAATATATGGATAACCATTACGCTTCATATCTTACGGTTTCCACTCCATTCTTGTCCACATTATGCACGTTCAAGGCTTCGCAATCCCACAAATACTGAGTGGAAGTCGCGAACTCGGACAACCGCTCTGATCACTCAATTACGAGGAAAGCATTTTTCACTGTGTTCTATTATTTAAATTGGTGATCTTCAAAAATGGGATTTCCATCCCCGTACAGCTCCCTCTTCGCTGTACAACAAAACGAAACTAGTCTCCAAGAATGAACTCGAAATACTTTATTTATCCTTAGGAGAACGACCAGTCTTATCATCCTTTGCGGGTTAGACAGGAACGATCAAAATAAACAAAATGGGATGAAATGGTACATTTGAAATCTATTCAGAGGAAAGAGTGCTCATCAAAACAATTTAGTCGAACTATATGAAAATAATTATGTATTTTGTTTGAATATGTGATAGGACCAATCTGCAATTTTCGGCTGTGAAGAAATCACAAGTCACAACTAAAGTAAATAAGTACATATATTAAAACGTACAAAATAGTGTGTGTGTGTGTGTGTGTGTGTGTATATATATATATATATATTGTATGTATGTGTACTTGTAATAGCACAATGCCCTCTTAACTTTCTCGAATTCTTTGCGCTTTTTTGGATACGCTTGTCACTACAAAGCCTTAAGATCCAAGTGCAAGAAATATGAAGGAATTCTGATGCCCGGTAGCGGGAAACGAACCCCGGTCCACTAATCTGAACGAGGTACTGTTGTCCACCTGACAAACGAGGTATCATTGTCCACCTGACAATGGTACCTCGTTCTGATCAGTCGACCGGGGTTCGTTTCCTAATACCGGGCATCAGAATTTCTTCATATTTCTTGCACTTGGATCTTAAGGCTTTGTAGTGACAAGCGTATCCGAATTGTGCCTATTACAATTACATATGTATCTGGTAAAAGTGACCAGCAAATTCTATATATATATATATATATATATATATATATATATATATATTATACACACACACACACACACACATATATATATATATATATATATATATATATATATATATATATATATATATATATATATATATATATACACATGATAACACACAAACCAGACACCTAAGCTGAACCTGTAACTGCTGGCAACTCCGTTCTGAATGAAGAGATAAAAATAGTGTAGTGAAGAGTGAGGAATGCCTTTGAGAAGCGACAAATCAGACCTCTTTGGAGACGGTTCGAGTATATACAAACAGGAACACTAAGTATACTGTGTATGGAAATTCTGTTTCCTTAGCGTACACAGGGAAATATTCACAGGAATGTAAAATGAATCAGTCATATTGACGCTGGTGGGGTAACACAAAAATAATATATGAAAACAGGTGGAAGGTGAGCAAGAACTTCAACAGAACAAATGAATCTTAGAATAAGAAAGGCAAATGGAGAGATGCTGTCACCAGTGAATGAAGTCCTGGGTCGATGAATAATTTACTTTCAAGATTTGAATGTGGAGAGAAAAGAGGCTGAGCAGCAGGTACTAGTCGAAAGCGAGTGTAAGTTTAAGAATGCTTGTAAAAGTGACTGTTGAGGAGCTAAAGAGGGCAATCGAGAGGTTAAAAATGGAAAGATCCTAGTTGAGGGGGTTACAAATGACATGCTGCTGGAGTGATAAAGGTGGCTGAACAGGGTTTGTAAGGTATGCATGGATGAGGGATGGCTACTGCGGGAATTGGGGAGAGGAATTACTGTTCCAATGCCTACAAGTTGAGGTGGTAGAGACAACTACAAGAACTACACAACCATATTGCTTGGCATACCAGAGATGGTGCATGGTAGGGTTTGGACCGAGAGCAATGAAACAAAGGGATTTCTAAAGGAAGAACAATGTGGCTTTACTGTAGGTGACGATAAGGGTATTTGGATATTTTTTTTATGAAACAGTTGTGTAGGAAGTTTGAAAGCAGTGAGTTTGTAATATGCGCATGGGAGAGTGACTGGTTATGATAAAAGTGCAGCTGAGACAATGGTGTGTCATATGACCATGGGTCCTAAATATCTTTATGAATGGCGTGATACAGGATATAAGAACAAAATGATGGGATCAGAAAATGAATCATGAATAGAGTGTAGGACGGCTGATGTTTGTACACGATGCAATAATGACAGAGGATAAAAAAGAAAAAGCAGGAACTGATCGCTGAGTTTCAAAGTGTTCACAAGGAAGACAAATGTCAAGAGTAAGTGTGAGCAAGAGTAAGGTTATGAGGGTAAATGGCAACCAGGAAGATGGAGCCTAGACAATAAGGAAAAGGGATAAATGGAAAGAAGCTGATCCACGCAAGCATTTGGGAATTAATATGACACATGATGGTAGACGAAAAAGCTGGGTCACATTACAGGTCAAGCAAGAACATTAGTGGTCTACTCCGAAAGACTGAGAAGAGCGCAGAATTGTCAGTTAACGCCAAGGTGGGAATGTACTGTTAAACCACACTATCCTACTCGACAGTCATGTGCGGATGTTGGATGTGAGCAATGGATGTGAGCACAAGCAAATAGCTGCTGTTGGAATTAACTGAATACCATATGTGGCATGGCATACGAGTATATGGCAAACGAATAACTGAAAACCTATGAAATGTGAAGACATAAAGAATAGGTAAAAAGTTGAGCGCTGTTGCGAGGATGGATCAGTGCTCTGAGATACAGTACAGTAGTTTGGTCACGTGGAAAGAACAGAGGATGATAGAATTGTGTTAGGTTGGAGGAAGAAAAGACGACCTTCAAAATACTGGATTGATGGTGTGAAAGCGGCAACTGGAGAGGAAGAACAATAACGCCCAGGAAGCAAGCGTGCACTCGTTTGGTGCGCTGCTCATGCGTCTCTGCGTAAGTGTATGGTGTATCTAATACAGTGACAGTTTTCTGCAAAATAGGTTCACAAGTTTCAAGTATGAACGAGACAATGACTGCTGTATTTTTTCTCTGGAGCCACCCACTGATATATATATATATATATATATATATATATATATATATATATATATATATATATATATCCTGAAGATAAAAGGCCCATAAAACACTACATAGCTTAATTACATATATATATATATATATATATATATATATATATATATATATATATATATGTGTGTGTGTGTGTGTGTGTGTGTGTGTGTGTGTAAAAGTGCGCCCCCAAGCGTTTGTACTGGGATGTATATATCCATATGAATTTTATAAACAATATTTATAAATAATCTCGTTAAGACCTTCAACTGAAGCACGTTCAACTAAGAAACGAATGAAACACCATAACTGCTGTACGATGAAGATCAATCTGGGGAGAACTGATTATGGAAACTTTGGAAATTCGCCGAAATTATCTAAAGCAATTTTCCTTGTCCCGCAGCCATTTCGAAATGTACATCACCATCACAACGGTGCTTTGAATGTGCTACCTGAATTTCAGCTGTGGCTTAAACAGATAATTTGCGTTCTTTATTATTATTATTATTCAGAAGATGCAACCTATTCACATGGAACAAGCCCACACGGGCCACTGACTTGAAATTCAAGCTTCCAAAGAATATGGTGTTCATTAGGAAGAGGAGGTGGTAAAGGGAAATACAGAAAGTGACCCCACTTATTAAAAATAAAAAAAAAATAAATTAATATATTAACATAAATAAAAATGTATTATAAAGCAAGGAGAATAGTATTAGGGCAGTAATGCATGGCAACTTCGTTTGAACTTCTGAAGTTCCCATTGCACGACGTTCTCTAGGAGGCTGTTCCATGGTCAAACAGTGTGAGGAATAAAGGACCTCTGGAACTGAGAAGTTCGACAGAGAGGCACATTTACTGCTGCTGTTCAGCGAATCTGGTTGCTCTCGGCGGATAAAGGGGATCAGGGATCAATTGTGAATGTGAAAGATCTCTGTTAAATACAACGTATGAAAAAGCGATAAACAGAGGACCATCCGTCAATGGTTCGTCATTACTGAACTATTAGGAAACAGAAACCTACCACCATGAACCACTCTATCTAAAAGAGATAAATCTCTGGCAGAAGCAGACATTCACGCGGGAGAACAGTATTCTAGTAAAGGGAGTACAAATGACCTAAAACAGGTTGCATTGATCTTATCACTGTTATTATAAATACAGTATATGAGGCCTTACGAAAAATACCTAACTTTTGAGCGACATTTGCTGAAATTTTCATTAGATGTTTCTCAAAAGTTAGATGTGAATCAAAGGTTACGCCTAGAATAGTTAAAGCTTCAGACTCATTCAGCAAAGTTCCATCCACCTGAAGGGTAGGATGGGGTGGGAAATCTGTACGAGATCTGCTAATGAATAGTGTTTTCGTTTTACTGGAGTTCAGCCTCGTACCCCACTGACTACGCCATTCACTGATCCGGTCCATGTTCCGATTAAGGCTGAGGGCAGCTTCATTTATGAAAAGTGGAGACTACAACATCCACAAGTGTTGCATCATCAGCATACTGAACAATCCTGTTTTCCAGGCCAACAACCACGTCACTTGTATACACTAAAAATAACAGCGGACTAAGAACACTCCCCTGTGGAACTCCAGACACAATAAATAGCTCTTGGTTCACTAAAGATCCCGTCCACACCAACGCTACCTGTGAAGAAATCTTGAAGTAATCTTACAACATATCCACCCACTCCAAGGTTCTGAAGTTTATAAACAAGTGCCTTGTGATTTACTAAATCGAAAACAGCACTAAAATCTTTTTGAATTACTCTGCACTCCAAATCATTATCAAGGTTCCCTTGCAAATGGGTCAAGTCTAAAAGAGCATCGCAGGTACCTAACCGATTCCTATATGCATATTGACTATCAGCTAACAATCCGTTCGATTTAACATACTTACTGTATATAATGGCTTAAAAAGTTTTCCAGTAACTTTGAAGAGCACAGGGAGAACAGAGACTGGCCTGTAGTTACTGCAGTCTGCAGATATGCCAATCTTTAGAACAGGCACTGTATTACCAGGCTTGCGCTCATCCGCAAAGATACTACGTCGACATAAAAATCTATAGAGTCTACTTAACTTGGGAGACAACACGCTACAAAAGTTTTTTAAAAAACAAAAAGCAAAGGAGAGACTGGTTCCTACATTATTTCACTATTTAATTATTGTGTATGAGAGAGAGAGAGAGAGAGAGAGAGAGAGAGAGAGAGAGAGAGAGAGAGAGAGAGAGAGAGGTACCTCCCAAAACAATCCCCTTTACAAAGGAACAAACTTAAAACAATTTACAAAACCAACAACCGCACTAATTGAAGCAATCACATAACACCTGATTGTGGAATGTTCACTGTATTGAACTTACTTGGTCCACTTCAAGCAAGCGAACAAAGAATCTGGTGTTACAGATCTCGTTAAGCTCTCTTGATAAAAAAAAAAAAAAGTCAAAACTGGTTACACAAAGTCGTGTTTGACACATAACAAAACTTGCCTCTTTTTACCTGGCAAATAGGTTCCGTTTGGCATTAAACACTCTCTCTCTCTCTCTCTCTCTCTCTCTCTCTCTCTCTCTCTCAATTTAATTTACTGGATGCAAAGACTACATACTAAGTCAACATCTACCTAGTACGTTTTCAAATGTAAAATCTTACAAGATTTAATTGGACTAATGCTTTGCGTTGAGCGCAATGTGGAGCTCATGAATAAGCAGCAAGTACATTTTTCCCCATAACACACATCAGCAGAGAGAGAGAGAGAGAGAGAGAGAGCACTTACCAGCTTGTAGAAAGAAACCAATACTCCTCTGTTTGCATGTCGCTCCGAACGACTGAGGCGTCTCTGGGGACGGTGTTTTAACAGCATATCCTGAGCCTCTGCTTACAGTGTATGACGAAGCCCAAGACCAATAACTCCACCTCACTTTGCTTTAATAACTTGGCTCAAGGGCACAGTGTGTAAGCCAGAAGGTTTGGCTTTCAGTTATTTATGCGTAGTAGCTTTATGCAAAACATATATAACCGTTGTGAGACGAGTTTGGACTTACCACGCAAATGAACCGAATGAACAGATATATATATATATATATATATATATATATATATATATATATATATATATATATATATATATATATATATATATATATATATATATATATATATATATATATATATATATATACATACATATATATATATATATATATATATATATATATATATATATATATATATATATATATATACTGTACGTATACATGGAATCAAAAAATGTACACTACAAAGGCAAGCAAGACGCCACTTTCAGCCATTCAGTATATATGACATTAAAAGAGGAAGTTGGAGTACTTAGACAGCAGGAAAAAAAAAACAGAAAATAAATGAGATGAAGTACGAGGATCTAAAAGTGAAGCCGAGACAAACCCCACAATTGCACAAAGAAGTAACAGTTAGAGAGACTGGACAGAGACGGAAGACAGGACGCAGGAATGAAGCAAACTAAAAGGCTACAAATAATGCGGTTAGGGGCCAAATGGACGCAGCAAACGCCCCTTAGCAAGGGAGGCGAAAGGCCCACTATGAAAATTTGCCACTCGTGACCCTTGTGTGCTTGTAACAAATCTCCACTCATCTCCAGCCTCCGGTCTCATAGTTGTCAACCAAGTAGGTCTGGGTTTGAACTCTTTTGGTGCCAAGAGCCCAGATGAAACTATCTCGTATTCCTCCCACTCTCTCTCTCTCTCTCCTTAGGTCTGAAGAGTTTCCCTTATGGTGTCATTTCTCACTCTCTCGTCTCGTTTGACTCGTCGTATTCTGAAAAATACATTCCCAAGTCTACCTCATCTTCTAGATGTGGTTTCATTGCCATACCGTGGGTCATCCCCGTACACCACTACACATCGTACTAGACTTGCGTACACTCTTTCTTTAGTATGCATTTTCCCTCAATCTGACTTCCAAACCTGACTCAGCCTTCCCTTTGCTCGACATGTCAGGTCACCTTTCTCTGCTACCTTAGCTATGACTTTCAATTCCCAATCACCAGGTTTTTTAGCTTCATTCCATATTCTACAAAGAGTGCAGTTAGTACACACTGTCATTTCCGTTACAGCTAAAATCTTATCTGTAGCGATTCCGTCAGAGTATTGACTCCACTTAAAAATCACTGATACTTGGTCTACTTGATCTTTTAGTATTTCAGTCAAGTTATCACCCTCATCTTTTATGCATAACCTCACAAGAGAGCTCCGATCATTGTTCTCTT
>NC_089761.1:60029272-60031772 GCF_040412425.1 Macrobrachium rosenbergii
TGTGTGTGTGTGTGTGTGTGTGTGTGTGTGTGTGTGTGTGTGTGTGTGTGATCTCCACGATGACGATCCGCACCGGAAAACACGTTTGGTTTTCCTGGCGCGGCGTTCCCCTCCGGAGCAACTCTCAGTTCTGTCGTCGTGTGCAATGTATATCAATTTTCGCCCACCACTGTCCATTAGTAACCGGAGCCCCTATGGCCATTCACTCCTCCTATCTTCCCCCAATTACGTAACAACTGAAATAAGGGATACGAGTGAACAAAACTAACAGCAAAGTGCAGGTGCGCATTCTCACCCCATCATCCTCTATCTAGAAACTATCACACAGTAAGATTTTTCTTTTTAGCGAAAGTCTGTAGCACAGCGTTGTTGAATATTGACTGGTCCAGTGGTTCATTATCCAGCACTGCTGAGGGCGAAGGGACACTGTGAAACTACTTTCCATGAAGTATTTTCGATAAACAAAACTTCATCAAAAGTTTCCTTCTTGCAGCATAAACACTCCACTTGCATCACGGAACATTCTTCGGTCTTCACAGGCCGTATCTACAGTACAGCATACCAGCTGCGTCATTTTTATTAAAGTCTGCCGAGACAGTTTGCACTTAAGCCGGTCCAATTACAGCAGTAAAGAGGGGACTTGACCCTATGGTTAAAGAGCTGCTGGACCCTCTAAATAGCAATTGCCTCAAACTTCTGCTGCCTGGTGTAGGCAGAAAATCCAAGAAAAGAGGTAAAATTGAGTCATTAATGAAAATTATTTAAATGGCTGAGATTCAGCTTTTAGTATTCATTTAATGTTTCCGGTGTAATCAACAAGCCAAACTAAAGTGAAGTTATTTTCGTTGCCAATGATACTTGAGTGCTACTGTTAATCAACGATTCTCAGTCTTTCAATGACCTTTATAGCGGGGCCAAGGACAAAAGGTTAGGTACCCAGCCTCGCCTGAGAATAAATAGATGATGGCATTTCAGCCAAAGGCTAAACCGTTTGGACAACGTGACATTTTAAGGGACCTCTACTAAGCAACTCGCAATACATAATAACTTCATCACATACGAGTACAGTGAGGGGATGAGGTGGGGCGGGAAGAGAAGACGGCGCACGAACAAACCTTCAATCAGCATTAAGCTCAAACTTATCGGAACCATACAAAAAGCACTGGCAATAAAACAGTTCTGCTCATGGTAAATATAATATTCAGGTACTGTTACTGTATAATGTGTGTATGTGTACACGCGCTGAGCGCATATTAAGACTAAATATATTATATAGCCAATGCCACCTCCAGTTATCCGCTATAGGATGTTTTCCAAAGGCAATACAGCATGACAAATAGCAGCAATGGCCACACGTCAGCCATAAACAACAGTCTTGGAGGCAAGTCTGTCAATTATCTACATAACCACAAAGTTACGTGCAGGTGTCTTAACTGTATCACTGGCAATGCTCATGTTCCAAAAATGTCTGCTTTCATTCCCATGAAAAGCCAGTTTAAATAGAATATCTTTCCTGCAACTCAAGTTCTGATTTTATTTCTCTGATGCGCGTACACACAAACAGACATGTTAAATTAAAGTCTGCCAGTAGATGAGACTTCATAACAACCCCCCTCCCCCAATACCCAGCTGTTGGGTAACGATTCTCTGGTTAGACACGAAGATAATTGGACCTTTCAACTATAGCGGTTGATGGATCCTTTTTGTAGTCGTGTACTGATGATGTGACGCCGGTGGTAAAAACACACACACACACACACGCACACACACACTCTCTCTCTCTCTCTCTCTCTCTCTCTCTCTCTCTCAATGGGGTGATTCTTGCCTAAAGAAATGAGAAAGCGCCTGTTACATAATTCCACTTTTGATCTGCCCACTTTCGATTTCAATTTAGGCATTTGCACACTGCCCGTTATTTCATGTACTCAATGGAAATGCTGTAACAAACAATTTAAATATTGTAAAACGTGACAGCATATTGAAATTTCACCGTAAAAGTAATTGGAACCGCATCATTATACGGATATTTGACCGCCTGACTGCAAATTTTCATTTTCTACGAGCTTTCGTAAGTGGATCTACAATATAGGAATATTTCCAGACAGTTGCTTTCACCATGAAAAATGACCTGTCCAAGTTTCTATTATCAGCGAAACTAATATTTCCCTGACCTCGTTACAACCACTACTTACATAACAATTTGTTTTACTGACTTAACACTATACCTCTGCCATTAATTCTGTTAATGGTATTTAATCTGAAATTCAAAATTTTACTGTAGTCTATTCTACAATGGTATAACATTACACAAAACAGCCTACTCAGGTCAACCTTTACATTTTATTGTGTGCAGGGTGGTCACACAACATTTTGTGGTTATCCATTCGTAACTCCCACAAGAATGACATCAACCAAACTGTACTCGGGGAGAGAGAGAGAGAGAGAGAGAGAGAGAGAGAGAGAGAGAGAGAGAGAGAGAGAGAGCTCACGGCGATGAAAG
>NC_089761.1:60036772-60046772 GCF_040412425.1 Macrobrachium rosenbergii
CTTCCAATACAGATACTATACTAAAATCAGGCACCTCTCTCTGCAATTTCACCACAACCTATAAATAGAGCGAACTGATCTGTACGTCAACTACTCTGCATTAACCAAAACCGGGTTGCTCATACATCATTTTCTGCTCTCAAAGACTTCACTTATGAACTGTCTACCTGATTGTAACCTAGGCCATTACGAATCACAGCTCGTACACATTTAAGAATATCAGCCAGTACAGATATTCAATTACAAGTTCGAGAAGTTCCTGGATATCCTGCCGAATGAGCAAAGATGCAACACCACTGGTCGTTTCAATGACCTCAATACATGGCGCAATTCTGCAACCCGATCTGTCGCACGGCTTCAGTTCCTAAGTCAGATCAACACCGCTGCTTTTAATGAAATGCAGTAAGCAATCACTAGGTCCACTCAGGGATGGGCCTCGACGAGGTAACCCCCTTCCTTGGAGAGATCGAACCGATCAACAGGTAATTTCTCTCTCTCTCTAATCTACGCTCATCACCTGACCAAGCCTGGCTTCCGTGTCTTCGGTAACAGTTACGTGAGCATGATTTTTTTTTTGGGGGTGGGGAGGGGAGATTCCTGTTTTAATTAAAATATACTCTACACCATATTTAAGACATGTGGCTACTTTACTTTACATACATACATTATTTACATATATATATATAATATATATATATATATATATATATATATAATATATACATATATATATATATATATATATATATATATATATATATATATATATATATATATATATATATATATATATATATGGTTGTATATTATTATTACTGTTGTCATTGCGTTTAGTCAGAATACCGACATTCGCAGGCCTGCACTGCCAGGAATTGCATTCGTGAAATAAAGAGGGAGCAATGAAGATATGACCTAAGTAGCCCCTCCCGCACTTCTTTCGCCACTTACTGCGTGGCAGTGAAAACAGTATGAAGAGAGCTAAAAGGAGGTGTCGTTTACTCTATTGTTGTCATTTTTGTTTGATTAAGCCGTCAAAACGCCTGCAATGGCTCCTGCTCTCAGGAGAGCACGAAAACCTGTGGGCGAATCCTACACTAAAACCTCCAAGGTATTGTCAAGGAAGGAAGCTTGGAAAAATGAGCTGACAAATGGGCAACAGGATTGGCAATCTCATTAACGAGGGGAATAGTATTGTCTCTTTTGCTTAGCTCTTTGTTCATCAAGGAAGAAATGGAGGTTGGAACGCTATAGACAATAATTACAAGGAAATCTAAACCTTTACAAAACGTTCAACCCTCTCTCTCTCTCTCTCTCTCTCTTCACGTATATTAATTCTACGTCGCTAAACGCTCTTCGTGAAGCTCGAGACAACGGAATACGAAATTCCATCTAACAAGAAATTGAGAAAATCAGCCTATATGGGATAAGCATTCTAATTACCTGAAAATTATTAAACTTCAAGTTTAGAAAGCACCTAAAACCTGTTAAAAACGTCTTCACTTCCAATAACTGAAGCAGCGGTGGGGAATCGCTAACTCGTTCCGCTCTGGGGACGACCCACCGACGTTCTAAGGTCGCACATACTCGTACATCATCATCATAACTTTATGCGAAAAGTACAATGAAAATGTCGACAAACGGAGTATTTCCTCGGAAGATTTCGGACATCTCTCTCTCTGCAGGCAACACCGGACACGGCTGACCTTGACCAAGGCGCCCTCCGTCCCCATCTCGAACTCTGTCAAGGTCAAACCCACTTGTTTTTAGCCGAGACTTCGGGATCTTCACTGCAGCGAAGCACATGCGGCGAAGCATAGGAACAGGGCTGCTTATCAATATATATTTTCAATAACTATACTTGTAAAGGACTGCAGTAAATTTTCAGAAGATTATTAGTTAAACTTTGGGGCGCAATTATATAACTACAGGATAATTTGCCAAAGAAGTACCGAATTTTCAGTACGGAATAGGTGCCTGTGCAGGAGGGTTGACCACAAGAAAACCCATGTGACAAAGTTGAGAGAGAGAGAGAGAGAGAGAGAGAGAGAGAGAGAGAGAGAGAGAGAGAGAGAGAGAGAGAGACTGAACCTTATGAGGTGGTGGTTACCTAAGTACAATAAGAAACTGGCAGCTAACGTCCTTGGAATAATCACATCCTAAACCTATATATTTCCTGTGACTTAAGACAACAGATCAACGGCCAATAAATAAAAAAAAAAAATAAAGGCAAGAGTCGAAAACCTGAAAATAATGAAGTCTTGTATCCTGGAAGCATACAACTACTGGTAACTAATTTATATAGATAATACTTTTAAATTCCCCTTTCTTAAGTATAAAAAAAAATCTCATTTTTTTATCAGCAAAGTGTCCGCCACACAAGCATATTTTTCTACTGCTTAACAAATAAGAACATTTGGCTTCTTTTCAACTGATCATTTTCACTGGACAATTGTCGAATGATCACCAGTTACTAAGAATGAAATCAGTTTGAGCGTGTAATTAATTTTGAAGTCAGTCTGATGTAAAGAAAACTAATAGCCCTCGACAGCCGTTGAGGACCAGAGTGCTTGGGAGAAAGCACACCACAGCCAACAGCACTCTTTACTTCAGTGACCGTGACCTTTAAAAGCCATAACACAGTATGAATTTGACCTTCAATGGACAAGCTTGGCAAACTTACCACTGTAGAATTACCATTATATTTATCAAAACAGAAATGACGGCACAAACAATCAGTCACCCAATATGCGTTTAAACTTCTAAAAAATGACTTTCGATCTTTTAGGGCCAAACATGGTTAAATAAGGAATTATCAGTACCTCAGCAAGTCATCATTTTGAGACATAAACCTATAAATATGAAGCTCGCTTTGACACTTTTGTACTGCCGAAAACACTGACCTTTGAAGACCACAGTAACGGAATAAATCACTAACAAGTCACCGGTATACGCTACAAGAACTACACATGTGGCTAGCTATTATTCAATTAAACCAATGAAAAGCTGTCACTGCTCGCAAGTCAGTACCTCTCAAAATTGGACTGATATACCAGAAGTCGATGAAGACCCGAATGTGTTTATGAATGAATTCAGTTTCTGAAATGGAGCAGAAAATAACGAAACTTGAATAGAAAACACAGTTATAGTGGAACCGCAGCAGGAATTATTTTAGCTGAAAACTGAGATCACACCGCGTAGCTAACTAGACTTAAATATTTAGCAGAATATGGACTGAGAAAACAGCCTGATGACTGGGAACTGGACGTCATAGCAAAGGTATTGAAGACAGGTAACCTATTAGAACGTGGCAACTATAGAGGCACTGAAAGATTTGCAGAGGGTGAATGTATTACATTAAAAGTTACGTACCTAATTTAAAAATCTCCTTCGGATGGCTTTTAATGATTAGGCTACGAGAAGGTATTTAAGTGCCCACAGAGCAACAGTATGGAGGGTCTGGTCTCTTGAGATATTCTCGATAAATATGTAACGCTAATTGAAATTATCCATAAAGGAAGTAGATGCGAAGTTAATGTTGATGGGTTCTTGATACGCGTGTGTTAGCGCTAAATACTGGGGTGATAAATAAGCCGGAACGCATTTCACCTATGCTGTTTACCCTTCTCATGGATTCCGTATTTAATCAGGAAAACACCACACGACCTCCGAAGCTTAATTAATGGGACCCAAAAAAGGAGGAAACAGAAAAAAGAAGGCATACTCTGCTCAAGTGATGAATAACATTGGATGGCTTATGCCTCTATGCAAAAGTGATGAATAACATTAAATGGCTTATGCCTAATGAAGTTAAATCTTTTAAATATTTGGGAACAACAATCCAGCACCGGTTCTCTCGAGAAAGCTGAAAATTCATGAGACTAAAAAAAGTTCAAATAATATTTGGAAATCAAGTAGGTTTAAATTCCAAACAGGTTGAAATAGGTTTAGTTAAACTTACGAACAACACACGAATCTTGGCATGAAACACTACAGGAATCTTGGTATGAAACACTACAGGAATCTTGGCATGAAACACTGGAATCTAAAACACTATCTAAAAGATTTTGTCTATTATAGAATAAAAAGCTTTAAGGAGATATCAGAAATCATATGGTGCTCCAATGAGCACCATATGATTTAGAATCTCCAAACCTACTAGGATGAGAAATACAAGAAAGGAGGACGGAGAAGAGTGGAGATTTGAGAAAGATAAAGAACAAAAAAAAAAAAAAAAGGCATGAGTGGCTGAAGTTCACAAAGTCCTTTCAGTCGCACAGTTGCAGAGGCGTTGATGATGATTTTTTTTTTTTCTGAGGTTCATCAAGATCTGCTGCCAAGTTTTCATTGAATCCAGCCAACACCAAGACAGGCAAAGACAGTGAAACTGCATAATACCCAAACCTCCCTGACCAAAGCAAAAAGACAGAAAGGACAGAATAAATCACAGGGGAACGGAAAAACTCAAACCTGGAAGGTAAAGAAGCACAGAAAAGGCTGCGAAAACATTATGCAGTTTCGCCCCAAATACATACAAGCATTGATCCGGCTTTTCGAAGTTGGTGGGTCACGAGAATCACGGAAAACAGACGCAGGAAGACAGTTGTCGATGCTAGATTCAACTGGCCCTGTGCCAACAAGAGTTCATATTTTTCGTGCAATGAAATCTTTGGGAAATAAATACACTAACTGCGGTATGCTCAGTTCTAGTGCTACATAAAGTAGCAGCAAATGGAGAGAGAGAGAGAGAGAGAGAGAGAGAGAGAGAGAGAGAGAGAGAGAGAGAGAGAGAGAGAGAATCATAAGATTAATGGAACGCCGTCCATTTCTTCCTTCGTATATCTTCAGGTAGAACTGAGCCGGGAAAGAAAAGCTTACTACTATCATTCATGCTGAAAACCCCATGTTTAAAATCACACTTGAGCTGGTCAAATGGCTGCATTTTTAATGCTCAATGAACTGTTACTTTGGTTAACTAGGACAACTGGTGTTTCCCGTTCAGTAAATATAAGATATGCACGGGGTATAATGGGGCAAACGCATGCGCGCGCGCGCGTATTTACTAGGGGTCTACAACCTGGAAAATACAAGGTCCTTTAAATATACTCCTCAATATATTTAAAGGACATTGGGAAAACAGCAGACGCCTCAAAAACAATGGCCATCGACGACAAGGGTCAGTCCATAGTACGGCAACGATTACAACATACAATAAAAGCGTAACATCAACAGAGGCACATAAATGGTGATTTCATTGATATCAACTTGATCGCCGGCTAAAAAGCAAAGTCCAGGGATGGGATGTCAAAGCAACTTCTTAAAATCACCAAGTCCAAAAAAAGGACGTCGAACAAACACAAGAACAAAGGGCTCTTGCTATGACGTGTGTGATTCACAGGGATCTGAAAGCCAACGGACAGCAGCACCAACACATGACCTAATTAACTTGTCCCTGGTGGTGTTGTCTTCTCTCTCTCTCTCTCTCTCTCTCTCTCTCTCTCTCTCTCTCTCTCTCTCTCTCTCGTGCGCGCGCGCACCATACACTTCAACAATTATGGACGCTGATGAAAATCAGTTCCATACCTAATAACATTCCTCTCCATTTCTTACTTTAAATAGCCCTAAGCTGCCACCAAAGTACTTTTCAGTCATCGTTACTACTACTACCGTTGCTATTACTTCTAGTTTTAATAGTAAAGCAATCACGAAAGGACTTCCATGTATCTGAATAACATGTTAACACCAAAGCAATCTTTTAATGTCACTCCAACTGACGCACAATGAAAATAGAGTCTGTGACAACATTCTTAGCCAAAGATAAAAAAATATACGTCTATATCATTATGAAGCAAACAATATTGAAATTATTAACAATTATTAATAGTCCACGTGCGCACACAGTTTTCATGCAACTCTGCATGACGAGAGATGCAGCAAGACAGTATTATTGACTTGCAGAGAGAGTTCATTGTCCGTACATACTTTCCGCGTGCGTATACTGCGTCAATTTGACATTATTACCAGAAGTCTTTTCAGTATTTGTAATTGAAATCACGGCAAACATTCAAACACTTCAAGAACATCTCAAAAAACTTCCAACATCTGACCTCTGTAGTGCCCAGGTCAAAATGGACTTTAATGGATTAAGATAAACCTTTCTATCAAGTAGGTACCTGACCTGAACATGGCCTTTTGAATTGCCTTGGTATTTTTTAAACAACAAAAACGAGGAGGAGGAGGAGGAGGAGGAGGATGACTTGACGCAGACAAACATCAAAAGATCACAAACCATACGCTCCGCAGAGCCCATAAATTTAGAGCGATAAAGTGCCAAAGCCTGAACGGTATTATTAACGCCAGATCCTGGCACCACTAGAGGCCAACTGGCGCTGTCAATTACACAATCCCTCCAACCACTTAGCAAAACGCCCCGACATTCTACGTCTGCCTGTGTCCTGCCATAGGTGAAGGATTCAAAGCAAAGGTTTCAATAACATCTATAAATTATTAATGCAGGATTACTTTAATCTTTTGACCCATTTTTCTTGGTATTTTCATTCTCATTTTGCTAAAACTCTAAAGCCTAATTTTACTAATTTCACTAATGGCCGACGAACCCTGTTAAGCAAACTAATGGAGCTTTTGACTTATTCCCTATAGCCTATATTAATAGATGCATCTTTCGGAATAATAATAACCCTATAGCCAATATTAATAGATGCATCTTTCGGAATAATAATAATAATAATAATTTTAATAATAACCATCATCACCATCATCATGAAGATTAAGAGGAAGAGGAAAAGAAGTTCATCAGTGAAAAGACCACGGACTTGTCAGCCTGAAGGTGTACCAAGCAACGGAAAAGACGCACATCTACAAAGTCAAAAGATTTTAAGGTGACTAACAATATAAAACGAAAAAACTGTCGTACAGATGACGCACAGATAAAACTATTTTATACGCGGATTGTTTTTCCTGTACCTGCAAACGTACACAACACACCATACTCAAAAGTATTTGCAAGCCTTGTGTATGTGTTTATATATATATTATATATATATATATATATATATATATATATATATATATATATATATATATATATATATATATATATATATATATATATATATATATATATATATAGTGTAAATACATTTTATAAATAAATATATATTTATATATACTATATATATAAATAACAATATTATATATATATATATATATATATATATATATATATATATATATATATATATATATATATATATATATATATATATCTGTGTTACAAAGCAAGATGATTATACAATACTTGCAAAATAATTATAATTTACAAAAATATTGCGCATGACGATAGTTGTTTCTTCATCCCATTTTCCCATGAAAACCGCGGAGGGGCCAGGTCGAACACTACTTGTCCCACTGCTCCTGTAGTATCCCGACCACTATATAAAATGTATAGAATTTCATACCACAGAATAACATGGAATAGTTATATATACACGATACTTTAGAATTAAGTTAATTCCAGGTAAGTTTATTTATTTATTTTATTTCTGACGAAAGTAAGACTAGGCGTATAATCTAGAAAGCTTGATCAAGAAGGAAATTCTTATGAAAACAGGAAACGGCAAAAAACCCGAAGCGATCAACAGCCGAGGGCTTCAGAGAGCGGGCTGCTCGAAAGGGATGAATGACACAGCTCTCACGAAATAATAAGGGTCGTAGGTTTTTAAAGCACGCCCACAAAGTAAAACCATAACATAATGGATCCTGTGGTTGAGGTATTTTGGATGGAGCTTTGTAATCGCTTCACCCATCACTAGACACATACAAAGAAGGGTGCAGAGGATCAAAACCAAATTATATTTAAAGATCCGGAAAGTAGGA
Source organism: Macrobrachium rosenbergii (assembly GCF_040412425.1). NCBI lineage: Eukaryota > Metazoa > Arthropoda > Malacostraca > Decapoda > Palaemonidae > Macrobrachium > Macrobrachium rosenbergii. The sequence continues at coordinate 60,044,666 of NC_089761.1, forward strand.
AAGCACAGCAACGGAGCTTCACTCCTTAAAGGAATATCTAGTGAAATGAAATAACCATGCTAGTGAAACTGGATTTGCATTCAAGCATGCTGGTCATTGGAGATTTGGAGGTTATACCAGGAAAAGGTTAGGTTATACTATAAAAGGTTTGTCTCGAATCTGTTCATTATGGCGTGTCCCCAATTAACACACAGTAACCCATTTTTCCTTTCTGGCCTATTTCTTGCACTTCAATTTCCTCCCACCAACCTCATTGCAATCGTTCTTAGAACAAGGTGAATACATAGGCTAGTGGTGACAATCAAATGGCAGAACCTCCATTTTCACTAAAGTCTGAACGAAAAGGAGCACCAAGACTGATTTGCAGGAACTGCAAACTATGTAGACCTAGACTGCTGATTCAGGGATGATTAACTTACAGCAGGCGGAAAGAGAGCAATTCAAGATAAGCTTGCGGATGACACAGGAGACCTGAAAGCTGAACGCAACAACAGTTAGGCTGGGCTGGCCCATCCAAACCCAGTTTTGAATGGAAAGACCGTTGATAACGAATGGCCGAAATGAATGTGACTCAGGCACTGGGAATGTAAGATAACAGGTTTCACCAAGATACATTATTGTCAAACAAGTAAAACAACGAGTTAAGAATGGAAGATGAAAGTACAATAAGCAGGGAGTATGGCAAACGATACTTCCCTGTTTAGTACTGTGACATGGACAGGGTGTAATGCCAAGCAATGAACAAGTCGCCTTGTGCAAACCTGAACAATGATACAGAAGAAGAGTGCCTGATACAAATTATTAGGCAGGGTGCAAGTGGAGTTTTAAAAACTTCTGTTAATTACGCGTACGCTGATAAGAACAGACTGAACAGCCTTAACACCCAATGCCCCTACAAAGAATGTAAGCAAAAAGCATTAAAAATAAAACACAAAAGAAAAACAATCAGAAAATAGGGTAAAAAAGTAGTCCATGTATGGGGTAAGGTTATTCTCTGTAACGTATAATACAGACTGGATTAACACTTTGCAACAGCAGGATAAAACAGATAACGTGTGATAGTACAAAAGATATCCTGTCGCTGGGAAGCAAGTTCCAGATCCTACTACAAATGAAAACACTTACACAACGGTTCTCAAGCAAATATATATATAATATATTAACAACGATAGTACGCTCATGATAAACATCCCAAGCCGGTGAGGGTTACTTTGGTTCCAGCTTCTGGACGGCATTTGTTTTATTCCAGTTATCTTAATGAACAAAAAATTGTTATAAAACTTACAGAATCCTGGTCGGGTGTTAACAGTCACCGGACACCTGATGCTGCAAATACATTTGCACACACTTAGGCCTACTGTACTTGAAGACTCCAGAGGTGAGCTACATTGTATGTCTAGATTTCCTTTCAAATTCTTGTACTTAATTCTGCTAGAGTAATTCCTATTCTAGCTACGCAACTTCTGACCTTTGGAGTAGACCCTTAATGACATTATCAATAACCAACCCTTATTTTTTGTTCTGACTTATGTATATTTATTTGCTTACTTATCACTAACGAGATATAATTTATATATATATATATATATATATATATATATATATATATATATATATATATATATACATATATACATATATATATATATATATATATATATATATATATATATATATATATATATATATATATATATATATATATATATATATATATATATATATATATATATATATATATATATATATATATATATATATATATATACACACACACACACACACACACAATTTTCATAGAAAGATTTCTGACTCACATCAGGACCCAACCACTGTCTTTCGAATGACCCGCAAGTCAATGGGTAAAATTTCATTCAAATTAACCCTTCATCACGAATATGATAACCATAATGAACACATGAGCACGTTTAAAGAAATAAATTTCTGACTCAAATTAGGACTGAAGCCCGTCTTTCAAATTAGAGGACAGGGCGTTATCAACTGACCTGCACAGGTCATAGAAGAGGTTGGGCCCTAAGCACAACCTTACCGCCCAGCCTCTCATTTGAAAGACCGGGATTCGTTCCAGATCTGGGTCAGAAACAAC